>NC_081552.1:97461524-97761524 GCF_963082655.1 Stomoxys calcitrans | reverse complement strand
GGATGTAAGGTGTACTCCATTCTTAAAATACTTCATTTCAGCCCGATATTCTCTTGATGCTGATTTAGTGGTGTTTTCGGGGGAGAGATGGTCCCCCAGATACTTGGCCCTGAAAAATATCAGCATTGTGCTCTTCTCTCAAATACCATTTATTTAAACCCTGTATTGCCATTGGCTTAAGAGGAGTTTACAGGATGAGGCGTCCCGCAAACACATGGCCCCAAAATAGGTTACCAAATTCGTTTTCTAATCTCAAATACCTTTCATTTGAGCCACATATTGGCATGGTCGAAAAATTTTTTCCCTTTGGGGGGTGTTTTGGGAAAGGGGTGATGCCCTAAATACAAGGTCCTACATATGGATATCAAATTCGTATTCTACTCCCAAATAACTTTATTTGAGCCCCATATTGCGATGGTCACAACAAAATTGCTGTTTGTGGGGTATTTTGGGAAAGGGGTAGACTTCCAGAAAATTCGTCCCGAAGATGGGTATCAATTCTTGCTCTACCCCCCAATACCTTTCATTTAAGGCCCACATATATCTATATATCATTTATTTGAACCTCATATTGCCATTGCTTGGAGCTTGGATATCAAATTCGTTTTCTAATCTGATTTAAACTCCTTATTCCAAAAGTCAGCAAATATATCCGGTTTGGGGTATTGGTCCTAAAAACTATGAATATTTAGTTCCACTCTCTTTAAGACCCAAATTGTCTTAGTGAGCAAATATGTCCTATTTGGGGATTTTATGGTGGTGGGACGTCCGCTAGACAGTTGGCCCCTAATGTTGATATCAAATACGTGGTCTACTCCCACATACCTTTAATTTGAGGCCCATATTTCCATAGTCGGCAAACATGACAGGCTTGGGGGGGGGGGTTTCGGAGGATGGACGGCCACTCAGTGAGTTGGTCTTGAAAATATATATCGGATTCGTGTTCCACTTTGAGCCTCATATTACAATAGTCAGAAAATACTTACTATTTGGGTGGTGTTGTGGGGGTGGGGTGGCCCCATAGACACTTTTCCCGAATATTGATATAAGATTTGTGCTTTACTCACAAAGACCTTTTATTTGAGCCCCATATTGCTATGGTCGTAAATTTGTCCCCTTTGGGAGATGTTTTTGGTGAGAGGCGGCCCCCCAAACACTTGGTCCCATATTTTGATATCAGATTCGTATTCTATACCTTTTATTCGTATTCAAATACCTTTTATTTAAGCCCTATATTCCCATGGTCAGTAAATAAGTCCTGTTTGGAGGGTGTTTTGGGAAAGGACTGAACCCCCAGAAACGTGGTCCCACATTTGGATATCAGATTCGTATTCTACTCGCAAATACCTTTCATTTAAGTCCCATAAGGCCATGGTAGGTAAATATGTCCGATTTAGGGGTGTTTTGGGGCTTGGGGTGGTCCCCCTAGCACTTGGTCTGACAATTGGATATCAGATACGTTTTCTTATCCTAAATACCTTTCATGAGAGTCCCATATTGTCGTGATTGTTCTAAATATATGTTTGGTGGGTTTTATGGTGGGCAGCCCCCCTAGGTATCCCATCTGAAATTTGGATACCAAATTTTTATTTTTAGAGTACTATATGAGTGCCCACAAAATTTCGCTTAAATCGCACCTCTTCAGATATCAAAAAATGTAGTACCCTCTTTTCACCACGGGGTCATTATGCACCATCTGTGAAAATTTCAAGAAAATCGGTTCAGCCGTTTCTGAGTCTATAAGGAACACATAAACATACAAAGAAACATAAATTGATTTTTATGTATTAGAGCTATAAAATATAAATGGATTTTTGAAATCTTATTTTTGGTTCAAAAAATTTGTGATATTAAATAATTTTCTAAATTATGGATATATAGTTAAGAAAATCACAGAATTCTCTCAAATGAGGTAAAAATTGAAACTTATAGGGGCCGTAGAAAACTAATCGGGATATGGAATCTATATCAGCTTATAGACCGATTTGGAAAATAATTATCATTTACCCAAATCGGGTAACAATTTCGGCTTCCAGGAGCTTAAGATACTAAGTCAGGAGATCTGCTTGTATGAGAGCTATATCAGGTATGACCGATTTGGGCCGCACGATTGGCACGATTTTTAGAAGTCATTAAAGAACTTTCCGTGCAAAATTTCAGACAAATCGGACAACATCGGCGACTTCTAGAAGCTCAAGAAGGCAAATGGGGAGATCGTTTTATATGGGGATTATCCAAATCTGAAACGATTATTCCCAGATCTGAACCGATAAGACAATCCCCATCGACCTACACCAACAAAAAGTCTGTGTGCACAATTTCAAGTGGATATCTTCATTCGTCCGACCACTATAGTGATTTCCACCATCCTATACTGGTGGGTAAAAACACATAAATAAATAAGAACAAGTAAAAGCGTGCTAAGTTCGGCCGGGCCAAATCTTATATACCCTCCACCGTGGATCGGATTTGCCGAGTTCTTTTCCCGGCATCTCTTCTTAAGCAAAAAAGGATATAAGAAAAGATTTCCTCTGCTATTAGAGCGATATCAAGATATGGTCCGGTTTGGACCACAATTAAATTATATGTTGGGGACCTGTGTAAAATGTCAGCCAATTCGAATAAGAATTGCGCCCTTTGGCGGCTCAAGAAGTAAAATAGAGAGATCGATTTATATGGGAGCTGTATCGGGCTATAGACCAATTCAGACCATAATAAACACGTATGTTGATGGTCATGAGAGAATCTGTCGTACAAAATTTCAGGCAAATCGGATAATAATTGCGACCTCTAGAGGCTCAAGAAGTAAAGATTCCAGATCGGTTTATATAGCAGCTATACCATGAACCTATATGGACCGGTTTGAGCCTCATTTGACGCAGTTGTTGAAAGTAAGAATAAAATAGGTCATGCAAAATTTCAGTTAAATCGGATAGGAATTGCGCCCTCTAGAATCTCAAGAAGTCAAGACCCAAGATCGGTTTATATGGCAGCTATATCAGGTTACGGACCTATTTGAACCATACTTCGCACAGTTGTTGGATATCATAACAAAACACGTCGTGCGAAATTTCAATCCAATCGGAGAAGAATTGCGCACTCTAGAAGCTCAAGAAGTCAAGACCCAAGATCGGTTTATATGGCAGCTATATCAGGTTATGGACCGATCTGAACCATACTTGGCACAGTTGTCGGATAAGAATTGCGCACTGTAGAGGCTCAAGAAATCAAGACCCAAGATCGGTTTATATGGCAGCTATATCAAAACATGTACCGATATGGCCCATTTACAATACCAACCGACCTACACTAATAAGAAGTATTTGTGCAAAATTTCAAGCTGCTAGCTTTACTCCTTCGTAAGTTAGCGTGCTTTCGACAGACAGACGGACGGACATGGCTAGATCGACATAAAATGTCGCGACGATCAAGAATATATATACTTTATTGGGTCTCAGACGAATATTTCGAGTAGTTACAAACAGAATGACGAAATTAGTATACCCCCCATCCTATGGTGGAGGGTATGATAAAATATTTACTTCAACGAATAAACTATATATTTTCAAACTAAGTTAACCTTGTTTTAAGTCAAAAAAATTAAATAAATATTTTAAATCTGTTGGCAGTACCAGAATTTGAGATATGTGTGTTGTGGTCCAGCCAGACCATGTTTGCTCAAATCCATAGTTATGAATTTTATTATCATATCTTCTTCTCTTCCAACATAGTTTCTCATGGCCATTTGCTCGACTACCTTGGGCAAAAATGCCTTAGCAAACAAAACACATGACCGGGCAAACATAGGCAAACATAATAAAGGGTAATTTTTTTGAGGTTAGGATTTTCATGCATTAGTATTTGACAGATCACGTGGGATTTCAGACATGGTGTCAAAGAGAAAGATGCTCAGTATGCTTTGACATTTCATCATGAATAGACTTACTAACGAGCAACGCTTGCAAATCATTGAATTTTATTACCAAAATCAGTGTTCGGTTCGAAATGTGTTCATTCACCGTAACGTTGCGTCCAACAGCATCTTTGAAAAAATACGGTCTAATTATTCCACCAGCGTACAAACCACACCAAACAGTGCATTTTTCGGGATGCATGGGCAGTTCTTGAACGGCTTCTGGTTGCTCTTCACTCCAAATGCGGCAATTTTGCTTATTTACGTAGCCATTCAACCAGAAATGAGCCTCATCGCTGAACAAAATTTGAACACATTTCGAACCGAACACTGATTTTGGTAATAAAATTCAATAATTTGCAAGCGTTGCTCGTTAGTAAGTCTATTCATGATGAAATGTCAAAGCATACTGAGCATCTTTCTCTTTGACACCATGTCTGAAATCCCACGTGATCTGTCAAATACTAATGCATGAAAATCCTAACCTCAAAAAAATCACCCTTTAGTAGCAGAAAATAAAACAATAGCAAACAATTTTTCGTGAGTTCAACAATAATATTTCTTCAAAATTTAGAAGAATTTTGTATTTAAGACGGCAGATTTAGGTTAAGTGAAATAGCATTCGAAAATGTTTGTTAAAATGGTAGCCCTACATTTTGCTAATTTCAATTACAAACTTCGTTGAGTGTGGATTTTCAAATAAACAATTAATTGAATAATCCATAAACAAATAAATGTACAACCTAACTATAACTCCACTAAAATATTCATAGTTATATCGAAATATGGGCTGATTTGCACCATTTTCAATTCAGTTCTCGAGAACTCTTGCACAAGTTAAAGTTTCAGCAAAATCGGGCAATAAATTCCCATTTTATGGGATTAAGATCCTAAATAAGAAGAACGGTCTATATGGCAGCTACATCTGAATATGATCCGATCTGGATAATATTCTGCTCGGAGGACGAGAGGCTGAAAATAATTTTTTGTTTTAAATTTCAGCGAAATAGACCGGCAGATCGGTTTATATAACGGTCACATCTAAACAAAAAACGGTCACATTGGGTCGGATGTTGGAAGTTTTAATGCAACTCACTGCTTAAAATTTCATCGAAATCGGATAATAAATGCCCTTTTTTGGGTTTTGGATCCTATTTCGGCAGACCGGTCTATATGACGGCTAAATCGAAGTATTATCCGATGTGGATCATTGACGGTTCAATGAACAGAAGGCCTAGTCGAACTCACTGTTCTATATTACAGCAATATTGTTTAATACTCGTAAATGAGGTTTTTATATATTTATACCCTAAATCGGCAGCTATATCTAAAAATGGTCCGATCTTGACTATATTCAGATCGGATAATGGGAGGCCTAAATAAACAAACTGTTCCAAATTTCAGTGAAATCGGATTATAAATGCGCTTTTTATGGGCTTAAGACCCTTAATCGGCAGATCGGCAGCTAATCCAAATATGATCCTATTTAACTCGTTCAAGAACTTAACCTGCGTATTAAAGAAACACGGATGTGTGCAAAATTTTTGCTCGGTATCTTAGTGTGATTAAAATTGACGAACGGCAAGACGGACGGACATCGTTAAATCGTCTTAGAATTTTACGACAATCAGAAATGTATATACTTTGTAGGTCCGGAAATGTTTATTTCGATGTGTTGCACGCGGAATGATTATCCTATGTTGGTGGGTATAAAAATGTGTCATTATTTCATATATCTCCACTAAATATACTTAAGTCATTCTGCTTATTTAAGCTTATTACTAAAATCCTCCTACATAACTTCGATTATAGAACCATGATTTTTACAATTCTTAATTGAAACTCCATACGTTTATGCAAAGAAGTCGTTACTTGAGTACAAAATGTATTACTTTTGTAAATAAACTATAACTTCTCATCCCATCTCTTACCGTGTTCTGTAAGAACCGTTTGCTTAATTAAATTATGTGCACACACATTTGAACCCATCCAAACCGTACCTCTTTCTGTGTGCTTCACTACCCTGTCATTCAACCATTGAGTTCATTCGAATTGAATGGACTGAATGATGTACTGTTGTCAACTTCAGAGTGCACAGGTCCGTTCTTTGCTGGCGGATCCCGATGCCCCAATGGTACGATGACAATGTGTGCTTGACGCAAATGATGACATACTGGTGGTTTTATAATGTGTTTGCATCATTTCAGCCATAAAATATAATTAAACAAGTAAAAGCGTGCTAAGTTCGGCCGGGCCGAATCTTATATACCCTCCACCATGGATCGCATTTGTCGAGTTGTTTTCCCGGCATCTCTTCTTAGGCTAAAAAGGATATAAGAAAAGAGTTGCTCTGCTTTTAAAACGATATCAAGATATGGTCCGGTTCGGACCACAATGAAATTATATGTTGGAGACCTGTGTAAAATTTCAGCCAATTCGTATAAGAATTGCGCACATTGGGGCTCACGAAGTAAAATAGAGAGAACGATTTATATGGGATCTGTATCGGGCTATAGACCGATTCGACCATAATAAACACGTTTGTTGATGGTCATGAGAGGATCCGTCGTACAAAATTTCAGGCATATCGGATAATAATTGCGACCTCAAGGGGTCAAGAAGTCAAGATCCCAGATCGGTTTATATGGCAGCTATATCAGGTTATGAACCGATTTGAACCTTATTTGACACAGTTGTTGAAAGTAAAAATAAAATACGTCATGCAAAATTTCAGCCAAATCGGATAAGAATTGTGCCCTCTAGAGGCTCAAGAAGTCAAGACCCAAGATCGGTTTATATGGCAGCTATATCGGGTTATGAACCGATTTAAACCATACATGGCACAGTTGTTGGATATCATAACAAAACACGTCGTGCAAAATTCATTCAAATCGGATAAGACTTGCGCACTCTAGAGGCTCAAGAAGTCAATACTTAAGATCGGTTTATATGGCAGCTATATCAGGTTATGGACCGATTTAAACCATACTTGGCACAGTTGTTGGATATCACAACAAAACACGTCGTGCAAAATTTCATTCTGATCGGATAAGAATTGCGCACTCTAGAGGCTCAAGAAGTCAAGACCCTAGATCGGTTTATATGGCAGCTATATCAAAACATGGACCGATATGGCCCATTTACAATACCAACCGACCTACACTTATAAGAAGTATTTGTGCAAAATTTCAAGCGGCTAGCTTTACTCCTTCGGAAGTTAGCGTGCTTTCGACAGACAGACGGACGGACGGACGGACAGACGGACGGACATGGCTAGATCGACATAAATTGTCGCGACGATCAAGAATATATATACTTTATGGGGTCTCAGACGAATATTTCGAGTAGTTACAAACAGAATGACGAAATTAGTATACCCCCCATCTTATGGTGGAGGGTATAAAAATGAAGAAGAAAATGAATGCACAAAGTTGAACAAATACTTTGCTTGTGTACTCCTTTTCACCAGTGTATCTGGAATGAATATGGCGGCAGTAAAGTACCATGAGTTGGACTTTGTAAAAAAGGACAGTTGGCGAATGTACAAGGAAGAAAATAACAAGCGTTGAAAAGACATTTTCTTTTGTATTAAAAGTTATGAAATTGTTTTTAAATGAGATGAGCTGCAAGTTAAAAATTATTTTAACCCATAATGGTACGGTTGATTCATTGCTATTTAAAGGCAGAATATCAAGTTATTTTTATACCCTCCACCATAGGGTGGGGGGTATACTAATTTCGTCATACTGTTTGTAACTACTCGAAATATTCGTCTGAGACCACATAAGGTATATATATTCTTGATCGTCGCGACATTTTATGTCGAACTAGCCATGTCGCTAACTTCCGAAGGAGTAAAGCTAACCGCTTGAAATTTTGCACAAATACTTCTTATTAGTGTATGTCGGTTGGTATTGTAAATGGGCCATATGAGTCCATGTTTTGACATAGCTGGCGTATAAACCGATCTTGGGTCTTGACTTCTTGAGCCTCTAGAGTGCGCAATTCTTATCCGATTGGAATGAAATTTTGCACGACGTGTTTTATTATGATATCCAATAACTGTGCCAAGTATGGTTCAAATCGGTTCATAACCTGAAATAGCTGTCATATAAACCGATGTTAGATCTTGACTTCTTGAGCCTCTATAGGGCACAATTCTTATCCGATTTGAATGAATTTTTGTACGAAGTATTTCGTTATGATATCCAACAACTGTGCCAAGTACGGTTCAAATCGGTTCATAACATGATATAGCTGTCATATAAACAGATCTGGGGACTTGACTTCTTGACCTTCTAGAGGGCCCAATTTCTATCCCATTTGGCTGAAATTTTGCATGACGTATTATATTGTTACTTTCAACAACTGTGTGAAATAAGGTTCAAATCGATTCATAACCTGATATAGAGGTCGCAATTATTATCCGATATGCCTGAAATTTGTGCGACGGATCCTCTCATGACCATCATCAAACGTGTTTCTTATGGTCTGAATCGGTCTATAGCCTGATACAGCTTCCATATAAATCGTTCTCTCTATTTTACTTCTTGAGCCCTCAATGGGCGCAATTCTTATTCGAATTGGCTGAAATTTTACACAGGTCTCCAACATATAATTTAATTGTGGCCGAATATCTTGTTATACCCTCCACCATAGGATGGGCGGTATACTAATTTCGTCATTCTGTTTGTAACTACTCGAAATATTCGTCTGAGACCCCATAAAGTATATATATTCTTGATCGTCATGACATTTTATGTCTACCTAGCCATGTCCGTCCGTCCGTCTGTCCGTCTGTCCGTCCGTCCGTCTGTCCGTCCGTCCGTCTTTCTGTCGAAAGCACGCTAACTTCTGAAGGAGTAGAGCTAGCCGCTTGAAATTTTGCACAAAAACTTCTTATTAGTATAGGTCGGTTGGTATTGTAAATGGGCCATATCGGTCCATGTTTTGATATAGCTGGCATATAAACCGATGTTGGGTCTTGACTTTCTAAGCCTCTAGAGTGCGCAATTTCTCTCCGATTGGAATGAAGTTTTGCACGACGTGTTTTGTTATGATATCCAACAACTGTGCTAACCGATCTTGGGTCTAGACTTCTTGAGCCTCTAGAGTGCGCAATTCTTATCCGATTGGAATAAAATTTCGCACGACGTGTTTTGTTATTATATCCAACAACTGTGCTAAGTATGGTTCAAATCGGTTCATAACCTGATATAGCTGCCATATAAACCGATCTTGGGTCTAGACTTCTTGACCCTCTAGAGTGCGAAATTCTTTTCCGATTGGAATGAAATTTCGCACGACGTGTTTTGTTATGATATCCAACAACTGTGACAAGTACGGTTCAAGTCGGTCCATAACCTGATATAGCTGCCATATAAACCGATCTTGGGTCTTGACTTCTTGAGCCTTTAGAGGGCGCAATTCTTATCCGATTTGAATGAATTTTGGCACGGCGTGTTTTGTTATGATATCCAACAACTGTGCCAAGTATGGTTCAAATCGGTTCATAGCCTGTTATAGCTGTCACATAAACCGATCTGGGATCTTGAATTCTTGAGCCTGTAGAGAGGTCGCAATTATTATCCGATTTGCCTGAAATTTTGTACGACGGATTCTCTCATGACTGTCATCATACGTGTTTATTATGGTCTGAATCGGTCTATAGCCCGATACAGCTTCCATATAAATCGATCTCTCTATTGTTCTTCTTGAGCCCCCAAAGAGCGCAATTCTTATCCGAATTGGCTGACATTTTACATAGGTCTCCAACATATAATTTAATTGTGGTCCAAACCGGACCATATCTTGATATCGCTCTAATAGCAGAGCAAATCTTTTTATACCCTCCACCATAAGATGGGGGTATACTAATTTCGTCATTCAGATTGTAACTACTCGAAATATTCGTCTGCGACCCCATTAAGTATATATATTCTTGATCGTCGTGAAATTTTATGTCGATCTAGCCATGTCCGTCCGTCTGTCCGTCCGTCCGTCTGTCTGTCGAAAGCACGCTAACTTCCGAAGGAGTAAAGCTAGCCGCTTGACATTTTGCACAAATACTTCTTATAAGTGTAGGTCGGTTGGTATTGCAAATGGGCCATATCGGTCCATGTTTTGATATAGCTGCCATATAAACCGATCTTGGGTCTTGACTTCTTGAGCCTCTAGAGTGCGCAATTCTTATCCGATTGGGATGAAATTTTGCACGACGTGTTTTGTTATGATATCCAACAACTGTGCCAAGTATGGTTCAAATCGGTTTATAACCTGATAAAGCTGCCATATAAACCATCAGGGGTCTTGACTTCTTGAGCTTCTATAGTGCGCATTTCTTATCCGATTGGAATGAAATTTTGCATGACATGTTTTGCTATGATATCTAACAAATATAATTTAATTGTGGTCCAACCGGACCATATCTTAATATCGCTCTAATAGCAGAGCAAACCTTTTCTTATATCCTTTTTTTTGCCTAAGAAGAGATGCCGGGAAAAAAACTCGACAAATGCGATCCATGGTGGAGGGTATATAAGATTCGGCCCGGCCGAACTTAGCACACTTTTACTTGTTTTATATCATTTTTTTGCCTAAGGAGATATGACGGGAAAAGAACTCGACAAATGCGATCCATGGTGGAGGGTATATGAGATTCGGCCCGGCCGAACTTAGCATGCTTTTACTTGTTTTAATTTTTAAATCGCACAACCTCCGAGATCTGGCGTTGCTGAAAATTAGGGTAAGGGGAAGGGACCACGGGATCATTATGCACCATCTGTGAAAATTTCAAGAAAATTGGTTCAGACGTTTCTGAGTCTATAATGAACACACAAACAAACAAACAAACCTACAAACGAACGCAAATTGATTTTTATACCCTCAACCGTAGGATGGGGGTATACTATTTAATTTCGTCATTCTGTTTGTAACTACTCGAAATATTCGTCTGAGACCCCATAAAGTATATATATTCTTGATCGTTGTGACATTTTATGTTGTTCTAGCCATGTCCTTCCGTCCGTCCGTCCGTCTGTCTGTCCAAAGCACGCTAGCTTTCGAAAGATTAAAGCTAGCCGCTTGAAATTTTGCAAATATACTTTTTATTAGTGTAGGTCGGTTGGGATTGTAAATGAGCCATATCGGTCTATGTTTTGATATAGCTGCCATATAAACCGGTCTTGGGTCTTGACTTTTTGGGTCTCTAGAGGGCACAATTCTGGTCCGATTTGACTGAAATTTTGCACGTTGTGTTTTGGTATCACTTCCAAATATAAGTATGGTTTAATTATACCCTCCACCATAAGATGGGGGGTATACTAATTTCGTCATTCTGTTTGTAACTACTCGAAATATTCGTCTGAGACCCCATAAAGTATATATATTCTTGATCGTCGTGATATTTTATGTCGATCTAGCCATGTCCGTCCGTCTGTCCGTCCGTCCGTCCGTCCGTCCGTCTGTCTGTCGAAAGCACGTTAACTTCCGAAGGAGTTAAGCTAGCCACTTGAAATTTTGCACAAATACTTCTTATTAGTGTAGGTCGGTTGGTATTGTAAATGGGCCATATCGGTCCATGTTTTGATATAGCTGCCATATAAACCGATCTTGGGTCTTGACTTCTAGAGCCTCTAGAGTGCGCAATTCTTATCCGATTGGGATGAAATTTTGCACGACTTGTTTTGCTATGATATCCAACAACTGTGCCAAGTATGGTTTAAATCGGACCATAACCTGATATAGCTGCCATATAAACCGATCTTGGGTCTTGACTTCTTCAGCCTCTAGAGTGCGCAATTCTTATCCGATTGGAATGAAATTTTGCACGACGTGGTTTGTTATGATATCCAACAACTGTGCCAAGTATGGTTCAAATCGGTCCATAACCTGATATAGCTGCCATATAAACCGATCTGGGGTCTTGACTTCTTGAGCCTCTAGAGTGCGCAATTCTTATCCGATTGGAATGAAATTTTGCACGACGTGTTTTGTTATGATATCCAACAACTGTGCCAAGTATGGTTCAAATCGTCCATAACCTTATTTAGCTGTCATATAAACCGATCTTGGGTCTTGACTTCTTGAGCCTCTAGAGGGCGCAATTCTTATCCAATTTGAATGAATTTTGGCACGTAGTATTTTGTTATACTATCCAACAACTGTGCCAAATATGGTTCAAATCGGTTCATAACCTGATATAGCTGTTATATAAATAGATCTGGGGACTTGACTTCTTGAGCTTCTAGAGGGCTCAATTTCTATCCGATTTGGCTGTAATTTCGCAAGACGTTTTTTATTGTTACTTTTAACAACTATGTCAAATAAAGTACAAGTCGGTTCATAACCTGATATAGCTGCCATATAAACCGATCTGGGATCTTGACATCTTGAGCCTCTAGAGGTCGCAATTATTATCCGATTTGCCTGAAATTTTGTACGACGGATTCTCTCATGACCATTAACATACGTGTTTATTATGGTCTGAATCGGTCTATAGGCCGATACAGCTCCCACAGCTCTTGAGCCCACAAAGGGCGCAATTCTTATTCGAATTGGCTGACATTTTACACAGGTCTCCAACATATAATTTAATTGTGGTCCAAACCGGACCATATCTTGATATCGCTCTAATAGAAGAGCAAATCTTTTCTTATATCCTTTTTATACCCACCACCGAAGGATGGGGTATATTCATTTTGTCATTCCGTTTGCAACACATCGAAATATCCATTTCCGACCCTATAAAGTATATATATTCTTGATCAGCGTAAAAATCTAAGACGATCTAGACACGTCCGTTCGTCTGTCTGATGAAATCACGCTATATTCATTAAAAATAGAGATATTGAGCTGAAACTTTGCACAGACTCTTTTTTTTGTCCATAAACAGGTTAAGTTCGAAGATGGGCTATATCGGACTATATCTTGATATAGCTCCCATATAGACCGATCCGCCGATTTAGGGTCTTAGGCCCATAAAAGCCACATTTATTATCCGATTTTGCTGAAATTTGGGACAGTGAGTTGCGTTGAGCCCTTCGACATCCTTTGTCAATTTGGCTAAGATCGGTCCAAATTTTGATATAGTTGCCATATAGACCGATCCTCAGATTTAGGGTCTTAGACCCATAAAAGCCACATTTTATATCCGATTTGGATGAAATTTCGCACAGTGAGTTGTGTTAGGCCCTTCAAAATTCTTCGTCAATTTGGCCCAGATCGGTCCAGATTTGGATATAGCTGCCATATAGACCGATCCTCCGATTTATGGTCTTAGGCCCATAAAAGCCACATTTATTATCCGATTTTGCTGAAATTTGGGAGAGTGAGTTGCGTTGAGCCCTTCGACATTCCTTGTCAATTTGGCCCAGATCGGTCCAAATTTGGATATAGCTGCCATATAGACCGATCCTATGATTTATGGTCTTAGGCCCATAAAAGCCACATTTTTTATCCGATTTTGCTGAAATTTGGGACTGTGAGTTGCGTTGAGCCCTTCGACATCCTTCGTTAATTTGGTCCAGATCGGTCTAAATTTGGATATAGCTGTCATATAGACCGATCCTCCGATTTATGGTCTTAGGCCCATAAAAGCCACATTTTTTATCCGATTTTGCTGAAATTTGGGACTGTGAGTTGCGTTGAGCCCTTCGACATCCTTCGTCAATTTGACCCAGATCGGTCCAAATTTGGATTTAGCTGCCATATAGACCGATCCTCCAAGTCGGTTCATAACCTGATATAGCTGCCATATAAACCGATCTGGGATCTTGACTTCTTGAACCTCTAGAGGTCGCAATTATTATCCGATTTGCCTGAAATTTTGTACGACGGATTCTTTCATGACCATTAACATACGTGTTTATTATGATCTGAATCGGTCTATAGCCCGATACAGGTCCGATATAAATCGGTCTCTCTATTTTACTTCTTGAGCCCCCAAAGGGCGCAATTCTTATTCGAATTGGCTGACATTTTACACAGGTCTCCAACATATAATTTAATTGTGGTCCAAACTGGACCCTATCTTGATATCGCTCTAATAACAGAGCAAATTTTTTCTTATATCCTTTTTTTTGCCTAAGAAGAGATGCCGGGAAAAGAACTCGACAAATGCGATCCATGGTGGAGGGTATATAAGATTCGGCCCGGCCGAACTTAGCACGCTTTTACTTGTTATACTTTAATATGGTTTAAATATACTTGGCACAATTCCTATCCATTGGGCTGAAATTTTGCATGACGTATTATACCCACCACCGAAGGATGGGGGTATATTCATTTTGTCATTCCGTTTGCAACACATCGAAATATCCATTTCCGACCCTATAAAGTATATATATTCTTGATCAGCGTAAAAATCTAAGACGATCTAGCCATGTCCGTCCGTCTGTCTGTTGAAATCGCGCTACAGTCTTTAAAAATAGAGATATTGAGCTGAAATTTTGCACAGATTCTTGTTTTGTCCATAAGCAGGTTAAGTTCGAAGATGGGCTACATCGGACTATATCTTGATATAGCCCCCATATAGACCGATCCGCCGATTTAGGGTCTTAGGCCCATAAAAGCCACATTTATTATCCGATTTTGTTGAAATTTGGGGCAGTGAGTTGTGTTAGGCCCTTCGACATCCTTCGTCAATTTGGCTCAGATCGGTCCAGATTTGGATATAGCTGCCATATAGACGGATCCTCCGATTAAGGGTCTAAGGCCCATAAAAGCCACATTTATTATCCGATTTCGCTGAAATTTGGGACAGTGAGTTGTCTTAGGCCCTTCGATATGTTTCTTTAATTTGGCCCAGATCGGTTCAGATTTGGATATAACTCACATATAGACCGATCCTCCGGTGAAGGGTCTTAGGCCCACAAAAGCCACATTTATTATCTGATTTTGATGAAATTCGGGACAGTGAATTGTGTAAAGCCCGTCGACATCCTTCGTTAATTTGGCTCAGATCGGTCCAGATTTGGATATAGCTGCCATATAGATCGATCCTCCGATTTATGGTGTAAGGCCCATAAAAGCCACATTCATTATCCGATTTTTCTGAAATTTGGGACAGTGAGTTGTGTTAGGCCCTTTGACATATTTCTTCACTTTAGTCCAGATCAGTTCAGATTTGGATATAGCTGCCATATAGACCGATTTCTTGATTTATGGTTTTGGGCTCATAAAATGCTCATTTATTGTCCGATGTCGCCGAAATTTGGAACAGTGAGTTAAGTTAAGCCCCTTGACATACTTCTGCAATATCGCACAGATCGGTCCAGATTTTGATATAGCTGCCATATAGACCGATTTCTAGGTTTTAGGTTTTGGGGCCATAAAAGACGCATTTATTGTCCGATGTCGCTGAAATTTGAGACAGTGAGTTTGGTTATGCTCTTCGACGTCCTTCTTCAATTTTGCCCAGATCGGTCCAGATTTGAATATAGCTGCCATATGGACCGATCTCTGGATTTAAGGTTTAGGGCCCATAAAAAAGGCATTTATTGTCCGATTTCGCCGAAATTTGGGACAGTGGTTTGTGTTAGGCTCTTCGACATGTTGATGCAACTTGGCCCAAAATCGGTCCAGATTTGGATATAGCTGCCATGTAGACCGATATCTCGATTTAAAGTCTTGGCCCCATAAAAGGCGGATTTATAATCCGATTTCACTGAAATTTGACACAGTGATTTATGTTCGGCTTTTCGACATCCATGTCGTATATAGTTCAGATCCGTATGAGGTATATGAGTATAAGGTATGAAATTTTCACCGAATTTTGATGAAAGTTGGTTTACATATGTTCATGGTTGTGCTATTTTTTTTATCATAGCTGCTGTGCTAGCTAAACGCAACAGGTATGTGCCTAGCGGTCTGTCATGTAAAACACACACGCACTCATACCAACGTGCGTATATGCAGTCGCTGGGTACATACTTGTTTGTTGTTATTCAGCCAAACAAATGGTCATCGCCAACCACTGGCAGATGATATTCTTTTCTTTTTGGTAATGATTCGAAGTCAAGCTTAACTCCCGTACGCATATAAACCCCCGCGACCAAGAAAAAAAAGAACAACAAAAAGAACCTGTGAGCAAGGAAAAAGAAAGAAAAAGTGAAATTAAATTGTACACAGCAAAGAAATTAAGAACTGTTTAAAATGTGAAATTGTTTAAAAATACTTACCATCTAGAAAATAAACATACTTACCTATATTGTGAACCCTAAATACCTACCTTGAAATTAAAACAAAACAAAAACAAGAAGAATACTTACCTAAGGAAATTAGTGAAACAAAAATTGCAAGAAACACAAGAAAAATTATAAAATTACTAACTACTTATTATCTACACTGTTAAAATTTACCTACATATATTTTCTTAAAACCTAATTATTGCACAAAGTGTTTAAACTAATTTATATTGCACTTACCTAATTAAGCTTATACTACATTGTAAATATTGCACAGTGGAACAAAAAAAATACAAACCTGTGAAAATAAACAAATTGAATTGAAACAAAAAAAGCAATCTAGTCTTGTGGGAAAAAAAAGGCAAAACCAAAGTTCGTAAAGAAACATTTTGGTCCTTCGAGCCGGATATGTGAAAAAAAAAAGTGTGGTTATTTCAAAAAAATTTTTAAATTAAGTGGCCATTTCGAAAAGTGTGATTTTGGTGGTTCACAGACATTAGTTGTGTTACATCCCTTTGGGAAAAGCTAAAATACATTGGAAAAAGTAAAAAATTTTATTTTTTGTTTAAAAAAAAAAAAAAATAATAATAATAGAAAATAATCAAAATTGTACAAGAGACATTGTGAGCGTGCTGCAAGATCAATTAATCTACACAACAACAAAACAAAAGCTCGGTTCGGGGTCGCGTTACATAACAAGAGATTGATCCAGAAATCTTAAATCCGTTACGAGCATTCCAGCAATTCAGCCATAAGTTTTTGAGCGGACGGACATTGGAAGGCCGGCGTCTACAGACACACACACACACGTATACCTCTACACATACACTCAAACCTTACCTTCAAAGTGAGTACCCATTTACATGCGTATATAAAAGCACGACACAAGGAGAGAATACCAGGTGCCGCACTTCTTGACTCTCATTGTAATTATGTGGAAAAAAAATACTCGAAACCTGTGCATGACCCTGTATACTTACCTTTTGCGTGCTATAGACTAGTTCATGCGATAAATGCTTTGATGCCCAATGGAGTGAGTTTAGTGACCCGCCATTTTTTGACTCATATGAATTTTGTGACACACATATGCAAAGCGATCCATTGACCCTATATACGTTTGAAGAAGGGGACTCGACGGCCATTTTTGATTTTCAAAAAATTTATTAAGGAATTTCGGAAATATTTACGTCCATTTTGAATTTAATGTGAAAAGTGACCCAAATCGAATCTATGCCATTTTCATCCTGTTTTGTTTTAAATTTGTGCCTCGTTGATTAGATACGATCCTTGTGGTATAGAGGCCTAGTCAGAATTGAATTTGATTTTTGAATCACAGGGTCTTTGTTGTTGGCTCTTTATTAAGACGTGACTGTGTTTGCGATTTTTTTTTTTTTTTTTTTTTTTGAAATTTTGTCGCTGGCTTAGATGAAATGATACGTTGTAGAGCAAAGTGACCTAAATCGATTGGGTAAAAAAAGAAAAAATTGTCCCAACATTTTACAAATCGACAGAGATATTATCTGCTTTCTTGAAGACTGTCTATTGGGGCGCAAATACCACGTCCCTCGTATTGCAATTCGCCACGATTTATTGAAAGTGGGTTTCTGTTCGCCTTTCTCTGAAGCACTGAATTGATTGACCCGCTGCCTTGAGAGGAAATTTATTTGTTCTTCCATTATCATTAATCCGCCTCCACAGACGAACGAAGACTGTGCCATTTAGTTTGGGAATCCGCTTTGATAGTCGGCATCGGACCCTTCAAGGAAAATTGAGTTTTTTTGAATTTAGGTCCTGAACCGAGACAATTAAATAGTGTTTTGCTTGACCCTTCTCTGAAATTTTCTCGAATTGGAAAATTTTAGCAGCAAGGAATTTTTGGCAAAATGGAGAAAGCTATACGTGATAGATTTGCAAATAGCGTCAATGACTTGGTGGATTTCGACAGCACATTCGCCGCAGCGAGATCCGAGGATAATGTTCATAGCCTGGAGGCTCTAAGAGTGGAGCTGGATTCGCTTTGGAACAACGTTAAAAAATCATACTTAGAATGCCGCGATCATGTTGCAGCGGAGGGCGAAACACCCATGGATAGAAACAAGCTTCGATCTCATTACAAAGACGCTAGGGAAAGCTATATGCGAGTCATAGGTTCATTGAACGCGGATATTAATGCATTTAAAGAACAGGCGATCCAGGAGAAGGCAGAAAGAGAGTCGATACAGCAAGTAAGATCCGAGGAAAGGGATTTTATGCCAGTCTCTAGACTCCCCCCGTGTGATACAGACACTTTCAAGGGAGGATATACAGCTTGGCCAACATTCAGGGACCTTTTCACTGCAATTTATATTAGGAATCCAAGGCTAAGCAACGTTGAAAAACTTTTTCATTTGACACAAAAGACCGCAGGAGAGGCGAGGGAGATGATAAGCCACGTTCCTTTGACAAATGATGGATTTTTATTAGCTTGGTCCAATTTAACTGACAGATATGAGAATAAAAGAATGCAGGTCAACGAACAGCTAAAGATTCTTTTTAATCTGCCAAATGTTACGGTAGAATGTTCTCAGTCAGTTCAGAAGCTGCAGCGCACTGTTAATAGCTGTATACAAACTCTTGAAATACTTTGCGTGGATGTTACAAAATGGGACCCGATCTTGATCTACTTATGTTCGGCAAGGTTACCTAGACAATTTCTAGAGGAGTTTGAGAATTCGTTAAATGATTGCAAGACTCTTCCAACATGGGCGGAATTTGACAGATTTCTGACCCATAAGTTTAAGACCCTCGAGTCTGTAAGCAATATTAAACCAAGTTTTAGTAAGCCAAGTCACAATAAGCAGGACCAGAACAAAAAGTTTTTCAACAGCTTTCACACGAACATTTCACAAAAGACCCACAGTTCTGGTGCTAAGAATAATGCTAATGCAAGACAGCCTCCGGCAAAACCTACCCAAACGGCTCAAAGTTGCCAGATTTGTAAAGCAACGCATTTCATTCGGGATTGTCCGAAGTTTATTGAGAAAAATATCAATGATAGGATTCACATCGTGAAGGTTTCACACTTATGCTACAATTGCCTTTCATCTAATCACGGGGTAAAAGACTGCAAGAGCAAATTTTCATGTAGAGAATGCAACTTGAAGCATCACACAATGCTACACAAGGGAACGGAAACCCAAGCTAGTAGCCAAGACCCAGCCAGAGATGTAGCGCGACCCAGTACTAGTGCTACCGCTCTTACGACAATTATACAGTCCACTCCTGACACAAGACAAAGTAACATCACCACCCTGACCCTTCGGGATAAGCAAATTAGTGAGCGTCATCCTAGGGAAACTTTGCTATTTACTGCCGTAGTGCAGATAGAATCTAGAGGACAACTATTCGATGCCAGAGCTATTATTGACTCTGGATCGCAGTCCACCTTTATAACAGATAAACTCAAGAACAAATTGAGTCTTCCAACTAAGCGAAACTTGGTACACGTCACGGGGCTTAGCCAGATGGTAGCCGAAACTTCGAACAAAGCTTGTCTCTTTACTTTGCGTTCAAGCTTAGACCCTCGATTTGAGTTGGAGGTTTGGGCGCCTGTCTTGAAGGCCCTTCCTTCTAATTTACCACCACAAAACTTAGACCTAGCACAACTTCGGGATGTTGCCAACCTTGATTTGGCAGATCCAAAATTCTATATTAGCCAACCGGTTGACCTTCTAATAGGAATGGACATAGGACCCCTTATTTTTGACATTGGATCTCCTATGAAATCAGTCGGCACACTTTTGGCACAGAACACAGTTTTTGGATGGATCGTTGGTGGACCCATAGCACAAGGAACTACAGGGGGTAACCGAGTTTCTCTGCACAACACAATATCGATAGAGAAAATACTTACACGTTTTTGGGAGGTGGAGGAGACCCCCAAAAAGATTTTGAGGTCTGAAGAGGACATGGTTTGTGAACAAAACTTTAAGACAACCACTCGCCGAAACCAAAATGGAAGATACGTTGTGACCCTACCGTTTAAAAATTGCGAAGAACTAGGAAGTTCTAGAAACATCGCTTTAGCACAATTTTATCGAATGGAAAGGAAGCTGCAGGCAACGCCTGAAATAAAGGAACAATATGATAAAACTATTCTGGAATATCTGGAACTTGGACACATGAGGAGATTATCGGCCGAGGAGGTAACTAAGACTCCCAATTACTATTTGCCGCATCATGCTGTCATCAAGCCAGATCGACTCACAACGAAACTTAGAGTGGTTTTCAATGCGTCAAGTCCTTCTTCGAACAAAAGAAGCCTCAACGACAACCTGTTTGCTGGACCCATTCTTCAACAAGACCTTGTGTTACAAATTTTGAAGTGGAGATTCTTCAAATACGTATTCAATGCGGACGTAACGAAGATGTACCGGCAAATTCTCCTAGACCCTAATCAGACACAATTCCAAAGAATACTTTTTAGAAAATCTCCAAAGGACCAAGTCGAGGATTTTGAGCTCTTGACAGTCACGTTTGGAGTAAATTGCGCACCATTCCTTGCAATCCGAACACTTCTTCAACTTGCGGAAGACGTGGCGGACACATACCCCTTAGCATCAAAGATCATTCAAGAGAATCTGTATGTTGATGATGTTCTGGTCGGGGCTCACACAATTGAAGAAGCCATCCGATCTCGTAAAGAGTTAATCTCAGCCTTTGACTCGGCTGGATTTCAACTCATGAAATGGACAGCAAATGATCACAAAGTCATTCAAGACTTACCTGCCGATCAATTGCTGCCAGTAAATTGGCTTGAGCTCTCGGAGGACTCTTCAACCAAAACCCTTGGTATTCGGTGGAATATTTCTGGGGATTATTTCACATTCACACCACCATCATTAGAAGTCAGACCAACGTACACAAAAAGAGAGGTCTTATCATCCATTGCCAAATTGTTTGACCCTTGTGGTTGGTTGGCCCCAGTTATTGTAATCGCCAAGCTAGTCATGCAGCAAGTATGGCTTGACAAAATAGACTGGGATGACACGCTCAAAGCAATAGCATTAATAAACTGGCAAACCTTTGTAAAAAACTGTGGGGAAATTGAATCAGTAAAAGTTCCAAGATGGATTCAGTTTGTGCCTTCGTGTCAAGTTGAAGTTCACGGGTTTTGTGATGCGTCTGAGAGTGCGTACGGAGCAGCTCTTTACATAAGAGTGGAACATGAAGACCACAAGACAGAAACATATTTGCTCGCTGCTAAGACTCGTGTAGCCCCCATAAAGAAAATCTCGCTACCAAGGCTTGAGTTATGCGGGGCTGTTTTATTATCAAAGCTTGCGTCGTCAATTATAGCTAAGCTTCAAATTTCTAACTTCACAACTTACTACTGGACTGACTCAACAATTGTTCTAGCATGGCTCAAGAAACCACCTTGTGCTTGGAGCACATTTGTGGGAAATCGCGTCTCGGAGATATTGGAAAACGTCGGGGTTGAAAATTGGCTGCATATTGACTCCGAAAGTAACCCTGCGGATGTTGCCAGTCGAGGGTGCTCACCATCTGACTTGAAAGGTCATCATTTGTGGTGGCACGGACCCCTATGGTTAAAACTTCCGAAAGACAGGTGGCCAACGTACGAAGTTTTTAGTGACACGAGTTTAGAAGCGAAAGCAGTTAAAGTTTTTGCTACTACAACCTTTGAAGACCCTCTCGAAAGATTCTCTTCTTTGTCTCGAGCATATCGAGTTTTGTGTTATGTTTTAAGATTTTGGCGAAACACTAGCGCAGGTCGATCGCATCTTAGAATCTCGTCTGGGAAGATTACCGCTGAAGAAATACAAGACGTAAAGCAACGACTCTTAGTTATGACTCAGAAACAGTACTTTGCTTCCGAATACCACAATTTAGAACAGAAAACTAAATTGTCGCCCAGCAGTAGCCTTTTGTCATTGAACCCATTTTTAGACTCGAAAGGGGTTATGCGGTCCAATGGGCGTCTAGTCCAATCACCGGCACTGTCATACAATGAAAGGCATCCCATTCTCTTGCCATATGATGCAAGAATGACTCAACTTCTTGTCGAGTTTGCACACAAAATAACACTTCATGGAGGCAACCAGCTCATGACACGATTATTGCGATCAGAATTTTGGATATTTCGGTTAAAACCCCTTGTTAAGAAAGTTATACACAACTGCAAGACCTGTATTTTGTATAAAAAGCACTTGCAATCACAAATAATGGCGTCCCTTCCACCTGAGCGCACTTCACTCTCGAGACCCTTTACCAATACCGGGGTTGACTTTGCAAGACCCTTTAATATTAAAAACTATTCAGGTCGTGCTTGTCTGATTACCAAAGGGTACGTCCGTATCTTTGTTTGTTTTGCGACAAAAGCCATACACTTGGAGGCAACAACCGACCTTTCTACACAATCTTTTTTAGCGGCGTTTTCGCGTTTTATTGCTCGTAGAGGTTGTCCGGCCTGTATCTACTCCGATAATGGGAAAAACTTTGTGGGCGCCTCTGAATTACTTAAAAAGGATCGTCTAGAGTTCTTAAAGACTCTACAAAACCAAACGCTGCAGCAGAATGTTTATCAAAATCTAGTTTGGAAATTTATTCCTCCTGGTGCCCCTCACATGGGCGGCCTGTGGGAAGCGGGTGTCAAGTCTTTTAAATCCCACTTGCGCAAGTTTATTCCGAAAATGAACTTTACGTTCGAGGAATTGTCCACAATTTTGACTCGAATAGAGGCTTGCTTAAATTCCAGACCGCTGAGTCCAGCCAACGACGACCCCAATGACTTCTCGCCTTTGACTCCAGGCCACTTTCTTATTGGTACACCACTTCTGACCCCAGCGGAGCCTGATGTTTCAGATCAGGATGTCTCTTTTGCTAATAGGTGGAAAAGACTCAAAATAGTATCTCAATACTTTTGCCAACGATGGAAGTCGGAGTATTTGAAAGAATTGCACCGCAGATCCAAATGGAAATATCAGCAGGAAAATCTCGCAAAGGATGATTTAGTTGTAATCAGAGACGATAGGTTCCCTCCTACGGAATGGACAATGGGTCGCATTGAAAGGGCCTATCATGGTACAGATCAAAATATAAGAGTAGTAGATGTTAGAACGTCAAACGGAATAGTCACTAGACCCATTACTAAAATTGTCAAATTGTTTTCCGCATGACTAGTCGGGTACTCACGAACCTTAGAACACGGTACTCACAAGACTTTTCTTACAGGAATGGCGGCCTACTTACCCCGTGGAGATTGGCAAGAGGAGGAGGAAAGACCTCGCGAAAACAATCGTGGCGCACGACACAATGAAAGACGTGATGGCAATCGCCAGGAAAGAGGACATCCTGGAGCGGACCGGGACTTGCAACGTGGGCGTGGTCGTCCAAGTATATGGCAGTATTCATGTGGTCTTTGCCAAGATGACCACGCTCTTAACTCATGCCAGCGCTTTCGAGACAAAACCCCGTACCAACGGTACGAAACAGTGGAAAGGAGAGGCTATTGTAGAAATTGCCTGGCAAGAAGTCACCTAGCGCCAGACTGTACAAGCCTCACAGGGTGCCGCCGTTGTCATGATCGTCATCACACCCTACTCCATGGGGCCCCTCAACTCGAAGAGGCACCCCTCAATATAGACGTGCCTGTGACACCGCCCCGCTTCTTATGGGACATTGTTTTTGTGCCGACGGCCATTATACGCATAACCGGTGAAGACGTCGACAGTTGGGCTTCTGTGCGAGTCCTGGTAAGCCAGTCCTCTATAATGTCCAGAATCGCGTATGCGACGTTCCGCCGGCTTGGTCTTCGAACGTTTTTGTACCAAGGTAAACGATTTGCTAGCTTTAAAATTATGTCTCGCCAACCCACTAGCACTTGGGCGTTAAAGGTCAACGCGCTCATCACGGACGAGCTGCCAAGACAACCCTATTCCGACCCTCTTCTTCACGACCCGACCCGTGATTTAACTGATAGCTCACTAGCTGACCCGGACCCGAGAAGCAATGTTCCTATCGATCTAGAGCTTGGTGCAGATACATACTCTGCAATACATAGAGAAGGTCGCATATTTACCGGACTTGGTGACGTCAACGCCTATAGGACGGTACTGGGATACATCATATCCGGCCCTATTCGGAATCTAAATCAATAAGGCTTCCATCGTCATACTTACGTAGCCCTTAAAATCTTGGAATGTAACACTTGGTCATGGGGGGCGGAATGTTCATGGTTGTGCTATTTTTTTTATCATAGCTGCTGTGCTAGCTAAACGCAACAGGTATGTGCCTAGCGGTCTGTCATGTAAAACACACACGCACTCATACCAACGTGCGTATATGCAGTCGCTGGGTACATACTTGTTTGTTGTTATTCAGCCAAACAAATGGTCATCGCCAACCACTGGCAGATGATATTCTTTTCTTTTTGGTAATGATTCGAAGTCAAGCTTAACTCCCGTACGCATATAAACCCCCGCGACCAAGAAAAAAAAGAACAACAAAAAGAACCTGTGAGCAAGGAAAAAGAAAGAAAAAGTGAAATTAAATTGTACACAGCAAAGAAATTAAGAACTGTTTAAAATGTGAAATTGTTTAAAAATACTTACCATCTAGAAAATAAACATACTTACCTATATTGTGAACCCTAAATACCTACCTTGAAATTAAAACAAAACAAAAACAAGAAGAATACTTACCTAAGGAAATTAGTGAAACAAAAATTGCAAGAAACACAAGAAAAATTATAAAATTACTAACTACTTATTATCTACACTGTTAAAATTTACCTACATATATTTTCTTAAAACCTAATTATTGCACAAAGTGTTTAAACTAATTTATATTGCACTTACCTAATTAAGCTTATACTACATTGTAAATATTGCACAGTGGAACAAAAAAAATACAAACCTGTGAAAATAAACAAATTGAATTGAAACAAAAAAAGCAATCTAGTCTTGTGGGAAAAAAAAGGCAAAACCAAAGTTCGTAAAGAAACAACATATATACCCGAGGTGGTGGGTATCCAAAGTTCGGCCCGGCCGAACTTAACGCCTTTTTACTTGTTTTATTCTTACTTTTAACAACTGTGTCAAATAAGGTTCAAATCGGTTCATAACTTGATATAGCTGCCATATAAACCGATCTGAGATCTTGACTTCTTGAGTCTTTAGAGGTCTCAATTACTATCCGATTTGCCTGAGTTGCCGATTTTGTACGACGGATCTTCTCATGACCATCAACATACGTGTTTATTATGGTCTGAATCGGTCTATAGCCCGATACAGCTCCCATAAAAATCGATCTCTCTATTTTACTTCTTGAGCTCCCAAAGTGCGCAATTCTTATTCGAATTGGCTGACATTTTACACAGGTCTCCAACATATGATTTAATTGTGGTCAAAACCAGACCATATCTTGATATCGCTCTAATAGCTGAGCAAATCTTTTCTTATATCCTGCTTTGCCAAAGAAGAGATGCCGGGAAAAGAACTCGACAAATGCGATCCATAGTGGAGGGTATATAAGATTCGGCCCGGCCGAACTTAGCACGCTTTTGCTTGTTTCAATTACTGACTACCATCCTTTTAACAGATTTAAATCTTATCATACCCTTTCTAATACCTGGCAATATTTGATGCATTAGTTAACATGATCTATGTCTATGTCGATCTTTCGTTCAATCCCAATAGCATTCGAATATATAAAACTGACAGTGAAACTTTGAAAAGATTGTGGTTAGATATGTGTTAAGGAAGGTTACAGAGAGGGTGCGGATATTATTCCGCCCCATTCCACTACGAACATACACCTAAGCAAGGAATCAGCTTGTCGTTCCCTCTAAATACTAAAATGTAAGCCCAGCACCCTAACAGTAATACCCTTCTTATACTCCAAAACGGTACGTGATCTAACCAACCTGGGTCGAATTACTACATAGTTGAACTAGTAAAATTGTTCTACAATTTTTGTTTTGGCGTTAGAGCATTCGCTAACGAGTGTAGGATCGTGTATCAGCTGTTCAAAATCCACTCGTGAGTTCAGGAGCAGTCGTAGTAGTTACTTGATAGAAATAGGTAAAACAATAGTTAAAATGTAATTATTTGATTTTAATTTTAATATGAAACAAGTAAAAAGGCGTTAAGTTCGGCCGGGCCGAACTTTGGATACCCACCACATCGGGTATATATGTAAACCACCTTTTTTCAAAATTTGGTGAAAATTGCATACCTTATGCCCCATAGCAGCTATATCAATACATGTTCCGATTTAGACCAAATACTAATAAGTAAAAGTTATTGTTCAATTGTATATAACAAAATATTGGTCTTTTTAGAAGTTATATCTAAAAATAAACCGATCTGAACTATATACGACACGGATGTCGAAGAGCATAATATAAATCTGTGTGTCAAATTTCAGTGCAATCGGAGTAAAAATGTGCCTTTTATGGGGCCAAGACTTTAAATAGAGAGATCGGTCTATATGGCAGCTATATGCAAATCTTGATCGATCTAGACCAAATTGCAGAAATATGTGGAGGGGCTTAACATAACTCTTTGTCCCAAATTTCGGCAACATCGGATAATAAATGCGTTTTTTATTGGCTCCAAAACCTAAAACCGAGAGATCGGTCTATGTGGCAGCTATATCCAAATCTGGACCGATCTAAGCCTAATTGACGGAGAATGTTGAAGGACCTAACACAACTCACTGTCCCAAATTTCCGCAAAATCGGATAATAAATGTGGCTTTTATGCGCCTAAGACCCTAAATTGGAGGATCGGTCTATATGGCAGCTATATCCAAATCTAAACCGATCTGAGCCATATTGACGGACGATGTCGAAGGGCCTAAGACAACTCACTGCCCCAAGTTTCAGCAAAATCGGATAATAAATGTGGCTTTTATGGGCCTAAGACCCTAAATCGGAGGATAGGTCTATATGGGGGCTATATCAAGATATAGTCCGATATAGCCCATCTTCGAACTTAACCTGCTTATGAACAAAAAAAGAATCTGTGCAAAGTTTCAGCTCAATATCTCTATTTTTGAAGACTGTAGCGTGATTTCAACAGACAGACGGACGGACATGTCTAGATCGTCTTAGATTTTTACGCTGATCAAGAATATATATACTTTATAGGGTCGGAAATGGATATTTCGATGTGTTGCAAATGGAATGACAAAATGAATATACCCCCATCCGTCGGTGGTGGGTATAAAAAGTAAATAAACACTTTTTCATATTTACAACTAATTTATACAAAACACTTCAAAGCAGTGAATAATTCCAACACATTTTCCAATATCTACTCCTGTCAATAAGACAATAAGTTCTCATTTCGCCGTGTCGATAGAAGTGATGTCATGGAAAGTATTTTTGCAATTAAATTTTACGCAGAGTATACCGATGAACTAAATCCTATTTTTATACAACATGTTATACTGAAGCTTATACCTTATTATGCATCTGCTGGCTGAATGAACTAACACCCCAAAATCAAAGTGCAATAATAACACTCCTAAATCAAAATGAAATCACGTCCCAAAAATTTGGGAAAAATGTAAAAGAACGCCCCAAAAAAGGTGAAATAATGTCCCACACATATTTTTTAATCTTAAACGAACTTACTCATGAAATAATCAATGCTCGTGTGTAAATGGTATAAATAAATATTACTTCAAAAGTAGGAATTGATTTGTTATAATAGTAACGATGCATAAATGTACAAAATATAGCTTAATTTATTCAAGCAAACACCTCCATTGTGTCTTCAACGGCAATAAGGACTGTTATAATTTTCCAATCCTTTTGAAATGGCATAATTTAATAATTTCAAATTGCATTCGGAACAAATTTTAAGATGTTTGCACGGAAGCATGGCTACATTTGAAGGCTTTACGCTGCAAATTACGCAGTCATGTTCATTTGATGTACTAACAATACCAACATCGCTCCCATCTCCTGACTCATCACTTTCCACAATTTCTTTGCCTTCGAAAATGCTAATATTGGCACATATTTCATTTGATAATTTTACCATCCTCTAAGGGGGCAGTAGTTTTTTCAATTTTAGCATTTTTAATTTTACCATCCTCTAATAGGGCAATAGTTTCTTCAATTTTAGCATTTTTATACCCACCACCGAAGGATGGGGGTATATTAATTTTGTCATTCCGTTTGAAACACATCGAAATATCCATTTCCGACCCTATCTTAATATAAAAATCAATTTGTGTTTGTTTGTAGGTTTGTTTGTTTGTGTGTTCCTTATAGACTCAGAAACGGCTGAACCGATTTTCTTGACATTTTCACAGATGGTGCATAATGACAACGTGGTGAAAATAGGGTACTAAATTTTTTGATAACTGAAGGGGGGGGCGGACCCTCCCCCTTACCCTAATTTTCAGAAACGCCAGATCTCGGAGATGGGTGGTGCGATTTAAGCGAAGTTTTGTATGCTCTCATATAATACCCTAAAAATAAAAATTTGGTATCCAAATTTCGGATGGGATACCTAGGGGGGCTGCCCCACCCTAAAACCTACCAAACATATATTTAGATCAGTCACGACAATATGGGACTCAAA
The DNA here is from genome assembly GCF_963082655.1 of Stomoxys calcitrans. NCBI lineage: Eukaryota > Metazoa > Arthropoda > Insecta > Diptera > Muscidae > Stomoxys > Stomoxys calcitrans. The sequence goes on along the minus strand of NC_081552.1, from coordinate 97,732,827 downwards.
ATGAAAGGTATTCGAATGCAGAATTCGAATCTGATAACCAAATATGGGACCAAGTGTTTGGGGTGCCGCCTCTCCCCAAAAACATCCCCCCAAGGGGACAAATTTACGACCGTAGCAATATGGGTTCAAATGAAAGGTATTTGGTAGTAAAGCACAAATTTGATATCAATATTCGGGAAAAGTGTCTGTGGGGCCACCCCACCTCCACAACACCACCCAAATAGTAAGTATTTTCTGACTATTGCAATATGAGGCTCAAATACGAGTTATTTCAGAGTAGAACACGAATCCGATATATAATTTCAAGGCCAACTCACTGAGTGGCCGCCCACCCCCCAAGCCTGTCATGTTTGCCGACTATGGAAATATGGGGCTCAAATTAAAGGTATGTGGGAGCAGTCCACGTATCTGGTATCAACATTAGGGTCAAACTGTCTAGCGGACGTCACACCACCATAGCAACCTCCATATAGAACGTATATGCTCACCAAGACAATTTGGGTCTTCAAGAGAGTGGAACTAAATATTCATGGTTTTTAGGGCAAATACCCCAAACCCGACATATTTGCTGACTTTTGCAATAAGGAGTTTAAATGAGATTAGGAAACGAATTTGATATCCATGCTCCAAGCAATGGCAAAATGGGGTTCAAATAAATGATATATAGATATATGAGAATAGAGTACGTTGCTGATATATTTTCCGGGCTTAGTGTTTAGGGGACAACACAATCAACCAAAAAACCCCTAAATCGGGCATATTTACCGACCATGTCAATGTGGAGCTTAAATGAAAGGTATTGGGGGGTAGAGCAAGAATTGATACCCATTTTCGGACCACTTTTCTGGGGTATCAAAATACCCCACAACCAGCAATTTTCTAGTGACCATCGCAATAAGGGGCTCAAATAAGATTTTTTTGGGAGTTGAATACGAATTTTATATCCAAATATAGGACCATATATTTAGGGCATCACCCCTTTCCCAAAACACCCCCAAAGGGGAAAAATTTTTCGACCATGCCAATATGTGGCTCAAATGAAAGGTATTTGAGATTAGAAAACGAATTTGATAACCTATTTTGGGGCCATGTATTTGGGGGACGCCTCATCCTGTAATCTTAAGACAATGGCAATATGGGATTTAAATAAATGGTATTTGAGAGAAAAGCTAGATGCTGATATTTTTCAGGGCCAAGTATCTGGGGGACCACCTTTCCCCCGAAAACTCCACTAAATCAGACATCATGAGAATATCGGGCAGAAATAAAGTATGTTAAGAATGGAGTACACCTTACATCCAAACTTAAATTCGTAGACCAATAAAGATCATATGGGATTTAGATAAAGGCACTTATATTGTTAAACTGTTAGTCAAGCTGAAATTATTATTTCAGTAAAAGATTTTTAATTTTCGAAAATAAATATTCCAAGGAAACTTTTGTTCCATATAAAGTAAAAGAAGGCGCAGCGGAGCGGGCCCGGTTCAGCAAGTAAAGTATATGTATTCTTGATCAGCTTAAAAATCTAGGACGATCTAGCCACGTCCGTCCGTTTGTCCATAAGCAGGTTAAGTTCGGAGATGGGCTATATCGGACTATATCTTGACATAGCCCCCATATAGACCGATCCGCGGATTTAGGGTCTTAGACCCCAAAAAGCAATTATTATTATCCGATTTTGCTCAAATTTGGGACTGTAAGTTGCGTTAGACCCTTCGATATCATTCATCAATTTGGCCCAGATATGGATATAGCTGCCACATAGACCGATCCTCCGATTTAGGGTCTTAGGCCCATAAAAGCCACATTTATTATCCGATTTTGCTGAAATTTGGGACAATGAGTTGTGTTAGGCCCTTCGACATCATTCGTCACTAGATCGGGTCAGAGTTGGATATAGCTGCCATATAGACCGATCTCTCGATTTAAGGTTTTGGGCCCATAAAAGGCGCATTTGTTGTCCGATTTCGCCGAAATTTGAGTTGTGAGTTGTGTTAGGCTCTTCGACATTTTTGTGCAACTTAAAGAAAATCGGTCCAGATTTGAATATAGCTACCATGTGGACCGATATCTCGATTTAAAGTCTTGGTCCCACAAAAGGATTTATAATACGACATCCGTGTCGTATATGGTTCAGATCGGTTTAATTTTTAGATATAGCTTCTAAAAAGATTAATATTTTGTTATACACAATTGAACAATAACTTGTACTTATTGGTCCTAGTATTTGGTCCAAATCGGAATATATTTCGATATAACTGCAATGTGACATAACGTATGCAATTTTCACCGGATTTTGATGAAGGATGGTTTACATATATACCCGAGGTGGTGGGTATCCAAAGTTCGGCCCGGCCGAACTTAACGCCTTTTTATTTGTTATGTATTTCTTGGGTTTTCTTCTTTTTAGAGAGTGATCCTAAACTTTCACACAACATAGAAAAGTCTCTACTTAAAAAAAAATTCTGCTCTCGAATTATCGCCACAAGTTAAAAGAAATTACCAATTTCTTCTGCGATTCGGCACAGAACTCTATTGTAAGCAGATGTCGTTCGAGTTTTTTGCTTACAAACGGTTAAGCCATTGCATCTGATCTATCAAATAACGGATTCATAAATATCTTACCATAGAAAACAATTTATCTTTCAAACTTACCTCTTCAATCTATTTCTTTAGAAAATAATTTAGAAATGTCGCAAAATGTCCATTTACATTCATGAGTAAAATCTTTGTTTGAATTTTCGCAAATTCAGTTTTTATTAAATGGGGTGGTACTTAGGGGATTGCCAAAATTTTATGATGAGCCAAAGATGCTTGTTTTGAAGATTTATTATAATAATTTAGAGTTTTTCAAGTTCGCACACCAAATAATGTATTTTCCATTTTATATTGAACTAGCTGGACTGGGCTTGTTTTGAAGATTTATTATAATAATTTAGAGTTTTTCAAGTTCGCACACCAAATAATGTATTTTCCATTTTATATTGAGCTAGCTGGACTGGGCCCGCTGCGCCTTCTTTTACTTTATATGGAACAAAATTTAACTTGGAATTTTTATTTTCGACAATTAAAGATCTTTTAGTGAAATACCATGCTACGAAAATAGTATATCGATTGAAAAACAGTTTAGCAATATAAGTGCCTTTATCTGAATCTCATATGATCTCCATTGGTCTACGAATTTAAGTTTGGATGTAAGGTGTACTCCATTCTTAAAATACTTCATTTCCAGATACTTGGCACTGAAAAAATATCACCATCGTGCTCTTCTCTCAAATACCATTTATTTTAACCCCATATTGCCATTGGCTTAAGAGGAGTTTACAGGATGAGGCGTCCCCCAAACATATGGCCACAAAATAGGTTATCAAATACGTTTCTAATCTCAAATACCTTTCATTTGAGCCACATATTGGCATGGTCGAAAATATTTTTCCCTTTGGGGGGAGTTTTGTGGAAGGGGTGATGCCCTAAAAACATAGTCCTACATTTGGATATCAAATTCGTATTCTAAATAATTGCTGTTTGTGGGGTATTTTTGGAAAGGGGTAGACCCCCAGAAAATTGGTCCCGAAAGTGGGTATCAATTCTTTGCTCAAATCTAAGCTACTCTGTAAAATTGTGTATATCATCATATCGTTAGCTCATGATGTTTTCTTCGACCTTTTCAATTAAATAAGAAAAGTAGTAATCATTAATTTTTGTTGAAAAATTATTTAATTAAAGTAAGTTATTTCCATCCAAAATAGTATCATTTTTATTACATGTATTGTTTACAAATAAATTTACTGAATTTTTAATTAATATTATTTTTTCGTCTAAAGATATAATTTCGAATTCTCTGCTAGTTACAAGTGTACAGCTTTTTGTTATTATATAGTGAGTGCTGGATTTTAGTTGAACAAAATGTTTATTTTCTTCAAATTTAATAGTTTTATTCTTTTACCCTCCACCATAGGATTGGGGGGTATACTAATTTCGTCATTCTGTTTGTAACTACTCGAAATATTCGTCTGAAACCCCATAAAGTTTATATATATTCTTGATCGTCGCGAAATTTAAAGTCGATCTAGCCATGTCCATCCGTCTGTCCGCCGTCCGTCCGTCTGTCTGTCGAAAGCACGCTAACTTCCGAAGGAATAAAGCTAGCCGCTTGAAATTTTGCACGAATACTTCTTATTAGTGTAGGTCGGTTGGTATTGTAAATGGGCCATATCGGTCCATGTTTTGATATAGCTACCATATAAGTCGATCTTGGGTCTTGACTTCTTGAGCCTCTAGAGTGCGCAATTCTTATCCGAATGGGATGAAATTTTGCACGACGTGTTTTGTTATGATATCCAACAACTGTGCTAAGTATGTTTCAAATCGGTCCATAACCTGATATAGCTGTCATATAAACCGATCTTGGGTCTTGACTTCTTGAGCCTCTAGGGTGCGCAATTCTTGTCCGATTGGAATGAAATTTTGCACGACGTGTTTTATTATGATATCCAATAAGTAAGTATGATAGCCAAGTATAGTTCAAATCGGTTCATAACCTGATATAGCTGCCATATAAACCGAACTGGGGCCTTGACTTCTTGAGCCTCTAGAGTACGCAATTCTTACCCGATTGGAATGGAATTTTGCACGTAGTATTTTGTTATGATATCCAGCAACTGTGCCAAGTATGGTTCAAATCGGTTCATAACCTGATATAGCTGTCATATAAACAGATCTGGGGACTTGGGGAGGGCGCAATTCCTATCCGATTTGGCAGAAATTTTGCAAGATGTATTTTATTCTTAATTTCAACAACTATGTCAAATAAGGTTCATAACCTGATATAGCTGCCATATAAACCGATCTGGGGTCTTGACTTCTTGAGCCCCTAGAGGTCGCAATTATTATCCGATTTGCCTGAAATTTTGTACGACGGATTCTCTCATGACCATCAACATACGTGTGTTTTATGGTCTGAATCGGTTTATAGCCCGATACAGATCCCATATAAATCGATCTCTCTATTGTTCTTCTTGAGCCCCAAAAGGGCGCAATTCTTATTCGAATTGGCTGACATTTTACACAGGTCTCCAACATATAATTTAATTGTGGTCCAAACCGGACCATATCTTGATATCGCTCTCATAGCAGAGCGAATCTTTTCTTATATCCTGCTTTGCCAAAGAAGAGATGCAGGGAAAAGAGCTCGACAAATGCGATTCATGGAGAGGATAATGCATTATCTGATATTGATAGAGAGGTCAATAGTCACTGCCATTTTATTTCTTCACATTTGGAAATTCCTTTTGTTGATGTTTATTCCATTGTGGAGCAAAGTAAGAAGGATGACACTTTTATGAAAATTGTATGGTTAATTTCTAATGGTTGGCCAGATTGTCGTAGAAAACTTGAGGATGATGTAAAGCTTTATTTTAAGATTAGGGATGATTTAACCATTTTGAATCATTTATTGCTGAAAAATAGTCAAATATTGATCCCAAAAACTTTAAGAAGAAATGTTTTAGATAAAATTCACGTGGGTCACATGGGAGTATTAAGATGTCAGAATCTTGCTCGTCAATTTGTTTACTGGCCTAACATTTATAAGGAAATTGAGGATTTGGTATTGAATTTTGACATTTGTGCTAAGTATCAAAACTCTAATAGTAGACCTGAGTTAATGCCTTATGAGGTAATTGATATTCCTTGGAAAAAGCATGGTGTGATCTTTTAGAGTTTCAGAACAAAACATATTTGCTTTTGGTTGATTATTTTTCGAAATTTGTTGAAATAGATATTCTTTCATCTGGTTACAGTAGTGCCAATTTAATTATTAAATTAAAGTCAATATTTGCGGCACATGATATTCCTACGATTTTTTTTTTTCAAATAATGGTCCGCCATTTAATTCTATGGAATTTGGGACATTTTGTCAAGACTGGGGAATTGATGATCGGACATCTAGTCCATATTCACCCAGATCCAATGGTCTAGCGGAATGTACAGTTCAAACAATAAAAAACTTCTTACAAAATTACAAAATCAGTAGAGAGCAAATCCGATCCCTATATAGCATTGTTGCATTATAGAACAACTCCAAAGCGTGATTTACCGAGTTAATCTGAGCTGTTGATGTCTAGAACTTTGCGTAGTAAAATTCCATCAATTGGTAACAATTTTGATCAACATTAGTAGATAAGAGTGTATATACTGCTAAGAGTGTATATACCGACAAGGTAGTGTTCAAAAAGAATCCTCAAAGTCATTGGTATCCGGGAAAAGTTGCGAAAATTTGCAAGGAACAAAGGTCATATATTATATTAGATCAAAATGGCTCTAAATTTAGAAGAAGTCATGATCACATAAGAGAATCACCTTGTAGTAGTTTAAATTTTACTAATATTAAGCATGTAATCAATTCTGATAATTACGAAAACACTACGAATATACAAGAAACAGATAGGTCTATTCAAAATAACTTATTTGAGGAGCAAAATGGTGAAAATTATATTACTCGAAATGGTAGAATTGTTAAAGAACCTGTTAGACTAAATTTAGACTTGTAATCAGAATACAGAGTAAGACTAAACGAGTCATTCGTGAATTAGACTTAAATAAACCACTATTGTTTTACTTAACAAAAGTATATATATTCTTAATCGTCGTGACATTTTAAGTCGAACTAGTCATGTCAGTCCATCCGTCTGTCTATCGAAAGCACGCTAACTTTTGAAGTAGTAGAGCTAGCCGCTTGAAATTTTGCACAAATGCTTCTTATTGGTGTAGGTCGGTTGGGATTGTAAGAGGGCGCAATTCTCGTCCGATTTGACTGAAATTTTTCAAATAGTGTTTTGATATCACTTTCAAAAATTGTACTAAGTATGGTTCAAATCGGTCTATAGGAATCTGTTTATAGCCCGCTACAGCTCCCATATAAATCGATCTCTCTATTTTACTTCTTGAGCCCCCAAAGGGCGCAATTCTAATTCGAATTGGCTGACATTTTACACAGGTCTCCAACATTTAATAATATAATAATATCAGAGCAAATCTTTTCTTATATCCTTTTTTGCCTAAGAAGAGATGCCGGGAGAAGAACTCGGCAAATGCGATCCATGGTGGAGGGTATGTAAGATTCGGCCCGGCCGAACTTAGCACGCTTTTACTTGTTTTAATTTTTACCTTTCTAATAATTTTTACCTTTCTAATATAAAAGTTCTTTTATATACTATTTCTAAGTTAAAATTTTGTTTCTTTAGCATAATTGTCTGTATTATATAATGGCGTAATTGTATCTACTTCCGTAAATTGATTAAACATATTTGGAATTTTTCCATAAACTAGCTCATATTGAAAGTAGTCGTGTGCTGTAGATCGTGCAGTGTTATAGTAGTAGACGAAATATTTCATCCATACATCCCATGCACATTTGTCAATCGAAATATATGACCTTACGTATTCATTAAAAGTTCTGTAACTTTTTTCGATTGTACCTAGTGTCTGATGGTTATTAGCTGTTGATGTTAGTTTCTTAATTATTAGTAGATCGCATATCTCCATTAGTAGTGTAGTCTAGCCTGTTCCCATGTGATAACTGGACGTCTTCATTTGAACATAGGTAAGGTAAAGTGCTGAAATATCGACTTAGCGACTGTTTTGGATATTTTCTCACAAATTGGTATAGCAATTAAATATTTAGTCATATCACATATCAATGTGACTGCATACTCATCGCCTTGTTCTGTCTTTGGCAATGGGCCCACGGTGTCTACGTATACTGTATCAAATGGCCTTGCCGGTGTTGACGTGATTGTAGTATCGTAGTCTTAGCAGTATGACACTTTATCATGCCTTAACGTATCCTGTTACATATTTCATCATGTTTTCCAATAAAAATATCTTTTGATTTTCTTAGGTATCCTAAAAATTCCGCAGTGACCTCTTCTATTGGGTCATCAAGATATTTCTTTAAAAATTCTTGAATTGTCTTCGCATTTTTCTCATCAATTTGGGCCACCTTATTCAGCAGCGCTACTTTTATTTTATTCAATTTCTCATTGCCCTTATTTCTAAATACTTGAATAGAGATAAATTCGAGCCATCGGAAAATTTTCCTAAGTCAAGATTGGCATTTATAAATAAATCATTGATTGTTATATATGTTATTGAAACTTTACCGTTTTTGATATAACCTTGTCCAGGAATAATTTTATATTTATAATATATTCTGACGTCAGTGTTGTTTTCTAGTCATGGATCTTGTAATCATATTGAGAATACAATTCGTTTTTCTGTTCATGTCCTTTAGATCTTCAGTTGTTATGCGAGTTACGTATGCAAACACCTACCAACCTGATAAATTCCAAGAATTCTTAAATGCAATTAATAAAGCCAGACAGTAAACAACCTAAAAACAATTTCCGGTACAACACATTTCCTAATAATTTCAATCAGACCATTAACAATTCCAACTAATTAAATCAGCATATTTTCAATCAACCCATAAAAAATTTCTTTCTTAAATCAGCTTATAAAATTCTCCAACTTTATTTAACTAAATAATCGAAATTGTTTGTTAATTCACTTTAGCTAAGTAAGCATTATTATAAGAATGTAAAGCGATGTTTGAAAATTAAGTAAAGACAAAGAGCAGTCTTATTTTGGCTCTGATTTCGAGCAATACATTTGTTAAGATCTTTTTCAAAAACGCTTCGGCGAGGGGGCATATTTTAGTGGCGCAGTCGATGGGATCCTCGGTGATACGTACCTCGTAAACCTCGTTGTTGTAAACGTGAAAGCTTAAAACAAAACAAGTAAGAAGGCGATTGGTTCGGCCGGGCCGAACTTTGGATACCCACCACCTCGGGTATATATATAAACCACCTTTCATCAAAATCCGGTGTAAATTGCACACCTTATGTCCCATAGCAGATATATCGAAATATGTTCCGATTTGGACCAAATACTAATAAGTACAAGTCATTGTTCAATTGTGTACAACAAAATATTGGTCTTTTTAGTAGCCATATCTAAAAAATAAACCGATATAAACCATATACGACACGGATGTCGAAAAGCACAACATAAGTCACTGTGTAAAATTTCAGTGAAATCGGATTATAAATGCGCCATTTATAGAGCCAAGACTTAAAATCGAGATATCGGTCTATAAGGTAGCTATATCCAAATCTAGACCGATTTGGGGCAAGTTGTAGAAAAATGTCGAAGAGCCTAACACAACTCACTGTTCCAAATTCGGCGAAATCTCACATTGAAATTGACGAAGGATGTCGAAGGGCCTAAGATAACTCACTATCTCAAATTTTGGCGACATCGGCCAATAAATGCGCCTTTTATGGCCCAAAACCTTAAATCAAGAGGTCGGTCTATATAGCAGCTTTATCCAAATCTGGACCGATCCAAATTGTAAAAGTATGTCGACGGTCTTAACATAACTAACTGTCCCAAATTCCGGCAAAATCGGATAATAAATGTGGCTTTACTGGTCTAAGACCCTAAATCGGCGGATCGGTCTATATGTCAACTATATCCAAATCCGGACCGATCGAAAGATGTCGGCCGAAAGATGTCGGAGGGCCTAACGCAACTCACTGTCCAAAACTTCAGCAAAATCGGATAATTCTTCTTCGGTGGTGGGTATAATTAAAGTGAAAACCACAAATAGTGAAGTTAAAGCTAAAGAAATAAAGAAACAGTTCTTTAAGCCGACACCACAAAAGTGCTGTGAACACTTATAATTAAAAGCGAACACTACAAAAAGAAGCAAAAAGTAAAGAGGATACCTAACCGCAACCACAGATAAATATAATAACATTTTCTGTGTGGTGAAAGTTAAAGAAAAACGAAATAAATCGCTACTTAAAGCTTTATAATTAACAGACAAAGAAGACAACAAGTGTTTGATCAACGAAGGATGACAGAAGGACAGGCTCAACTACCACCAGTGGAATTAGTTGAAAACTCTCTTGTCGAGAACAACAATTAGAAACGATGAGACAGGCATACATTGAATTAAGGAGTGGTATAGATGGCAACCAAAGGGATAACACAATGGAGACAATAAATAACCTGCCTAAATTAACGGGAACCAGTAAAATTTCTATCAACTCATTCAGACAGACGACCATTACATTGATTTCAGTAACATGGACGGTATATTAGTGAATTCGATTAAAGAAATGAAACAAGGAGCCTTACTTACAAAAATTTGTAATGAGGGAAATTCAAATAATATGTTGAAAACAATGACAAGTAGAAGATTTGAGGATAGTTGTATCAGATCAGAATATAGAAAAATTAAATCGTATAAATATAATAACAATTTTAATAGCAGTTCTTATAAAAAATAAAAATCAAGGAAAATTGTACAATCAAGTGAATAGAGTACAAGGAAATAATTACAACCATAACAACTTTAACAGAAATCATAGTAATAACACCATAATAATCATAATGATTATAACAGAAATTTTAGCGGACAACCTAACCGATAAGAATGGTACAAAAATCAAAATATTGGGTTGCCCAAAAAGTAATTGTCGGTAATATAGTAGTAATATAGTCGGCGTTGACAAATTTTTTCAACGGCTTGTGACTCTGTCAGTTATCAGCTGTTACTTTTAGCTTGCTTTAGCAAAAAAGTGCGCGAAATTTTGTTTACATTTGTTTGTTTGGCGTCAATTTTAATATGGGTACCACATGTATTGAAAGAAATTCATTTAACAAACCGAATCAACGCTTGTGATATGCACCTTAAACGCAATGAATTCGATCCGTTTTTAAAACGAATCATAACTGGAGATAAAAAATGGATTGTTTACAACAACGTTAGTCGAAAACGATCATGGTCCAAGCATGGTGAACCAGCTCAAACCACTTCAAAGGCTGATATCCACCAAAAGAAGGTTATGCTGTCTGTTTGGTGGGATTGGAAGGGTGTGGTATATTTTGAGCTGCTTCCAAGGAACCAAACGATTAATTCGGATGTTTAATGTCAACAATTGGACAAATTGAATACTGCCATCAAGGAGAATCGACCTGAATTGGTCAATCGTAAAGGTGTCATATTCCACCAGGACAACGCCAGACCGCACACATCTTTGGTCACTCGCCAAAAACTGAGTGAGCTTGGCTGGGAACTTTTGATGCATCCACCATATAGCCCTGACCTTGCACCATCAGACTACCATTTATTTCGATCTTTGCAGAACTCCTTAAATGGTAAAACTTTCGGCAATGATGAGGCTATAAAATCGCACTTGGTTCAGTTTTTTGCAGATAAAGGCCAGAAGTTCTATTAGTGTGGAATACTAAATTTGCCAGGAAGATGGCAAAAGGTTATCGAACAAAATGGCAATTATATATTTGATTAAAGTTCATTCTAAGTTTTATTAAAAATGCATTTACTTTCTTTTAAAAAATCCGCAATTACTTTTAGGCAACCCAATATATTACCGACAATTACTTTTTGGGCAACCCAATAAAAGCGTGCTAAGTTCGGCCGGGCCGAATCTTATATACCCTCCACCATGGAGCGCATTTGTCGAGTTCTTTTCCCGGCATCTCTTAGCAAAAAAGGATATAAGAAAAGATTTGCTCTGCTATTAGAGCGATATCAAGATATGGTCCGGTTTGGACCACAATTAAATTATATGTTGAAGACCTGTGTAAAATGTCAGCCAATTCGAATAAGAATTGCGCCCTTTGGGGGCTCAAGAAGTAAAATAGAGAGATCGATTTATATGGGAGATGTATCGGGCTATAGACCGATTCAGACCATAATAAACACGTATGTTGATGGTCAAGAGAGGATCCGTCGTACAAAATCGGCAAATCAGGCAAATCGGATAATAATTGCGACCTCTAGAGGCTCAAGAAGTCAAGAGCCCAGATCGGTTTATATGGCAGCTATATCAGGTTATGAACCGATTTGAATCATGCTTGGCACAGTTGTTGGATATCAAAACAAAATACGTCGTGCAAAAATGTTATACCAATCGGATAAGAATTGCGCACTCTAGAGGCTCAAGAAGTCAAGACCCAAGATCGGTTTATATGGCAGCTATATCAGGTTATTTACCGATTTGAACCATACTTAGCACAGATGTTGGATATCGTAACAAAACACGTGGTGCAAAATTTCATTCCAATCGGATAAGAATTGCGCACTCTAGAGGTTTAAGAAGTCAAGACCCAAGATCGGATTATATGACTGCTATACCAGGCTATGGACCGATTTCAACCACACTCAGCACAGTTGTTAGAAGTGATACTGAAACACTTTGTGCAAAATTCATTCAAATCGGATGAGAATTGCGCCCTCTAGAGGCTCAAGAAGTCAAGACCCAAGATCGGTTATATGGCAGCTATGGACCGATATGGCCCATTTACAACCCCCATCCTATGGTGGATGGGAGGTATATGTATTTTATTAAAAAACAGCTATATCAGGTTATGTACCGATTTGAACCATACTTTGCACAGTTGTTGGATATCATAATAAAACACGTCGTGCAAAATTTCATCCCAATCGGATAAGAATTGCGCACTCTAGAGGCTCAAGAAGTCAAGGCCCAAGACCCGGTTTATATGGCAGCTATATCAAAACATGGACTGATATGGCCCATTTACAATACCAACCGACCTACACTAATAAGAAGTATTTGTGCAAAATTTCAAGCGGCTAGCTTTACTCCTTCGGAAGTTAGCGTGCTTTCGACAGACAAACGGACTGACATACGGACGGACATGGCTAGATCGACATAAAATGTCGCGACGATCAAGAATATATATACTTTATGGGGTCTCAGACGAATATTTCGAGTAGTTACAAACAGAATGACGAAATTAGTATACCCCCCATCCTGTGGTGGAGGGTATAAAAATAAATACAACGTTTTGACAATTTTAGTGCGTAAAAACCAGTTTAAATAATACGAAGCGGTGAAAATGGAAATAGTAAAAATTCTAAGGACTTTATATACCAATAATATGTTAATCTCTTTTGTGGACAACGATGCTGTGTTTGTGTATTCATATGAAACCCACTTCCGGGGATCAATGGATATGGAATCAATTCGTGAATACAATGTATTTAGGTTGGTTAGGGTGTAGCATTACTTATTGCAATTATAAATGTAAATTATCCAAATAAAATTAAATTAATATTATTTTCTGGTTTTGTTGTTGGTTTATTACGGGGTGGAATAATCAATAACGGTTTGGTACTAAAACCAATAACGGCCTGGTGCTAAAACCAATAACAGATGGTATTAACCAGTTCGGTTATAAGGATAGAACCAAACGGTACTAATCATGTTGTGTTTCATCCACACTATCCGATATTGTTTTTGTACCATACGGTGTTGCTTTACTCTCAATACCGTGTTATACTGAAATGAGCACGTTTATTATCAACTTTTCTTTGGGTGTTGGTACTTTTAAGTACCTTAACGTACGAATATCACCAATTCCCGTGCCAGTTGTTCGCACCAGATTGACCCGTTGGAATCCTTCATCGGCAAGGGCTGCCGCCACAGTGTACGTGTTTGTCTTTTTTTTCGTCATGGGAAAAGCAAATCCCGGAGTTCCTTTTCCGTATGCTTCTGGTCACTGCCGGGATTGAAAAGACCTCGGATCCTGGTTCAGCCTGCAGAGTTGTCACGGATACAATGTGGTGGGGGAATGGCCTTCGTGATACACCATTCCGTACAGTGTAGACCTATCTCGCCTGCGCCTGGCGCTAGTGACCCCAAAACTGGATTGCATGGGGATAGCAGTCAAGTCCGGTACTGCCGAGATAGAGCTATACAACGTGTACATACCGCCGGTTGGTAGTTTTGACCCAGTTAATGACCAAGCTTACAGGCCCTAACTTAATGGCCTACTGTCTGACCATAATCGTCTGGTTCTAGGAGACTTTATTGCGCATTACGTTCCATGGAATTCTCCCCTAGTTAATGACCAGCGGTTCATAGCTTCGGCAGAGCAGAATGAATGCTCCACGTTTTGCACGGTGGATGATAACTCGCCACACATTTACATTGCATCCCCTGATCTCTTGAGTGACGTAACCTGGCAAGCCGTCATTTCTTTGGGATCAGACCACCACCCCATTACTCTTATCATCGACCGACCACCCGACTTCATAACCTCTGAGCGCCGAACGTATATCAATCAAATGAAAGCCGATTGGGTCGTCTTCAGAGAGTTCATCAACCGTCGCTTCAGTGAACTGACACCCCCTTCAATGTGCTAGTTGCCGAGAGGAAATTCCGAGACATGTTAACGCAGCAGCCGCTCGCTTTATACTAGCATGTCGAATACCCCAAGTGTAGCCCAATTTCCCGGCGTAGGCAGTGGTACTCGCAGACGACTGTGATGGGACTCGTTGCACGGACCCCACTAACCCCAGAATCAGCGAGCAGAATCTGGGAATATACAGGGTAGTCAACGAATATAAGCGGAATATTTAGTTGGAACACTTGGAGCAATGTAGCTTACATTCCTGTTTAAGCAGGCTGTGGTCTACTGTTAAGTCATTTTGGAATCCCGGTAGGTGGGACGACAGGAACTCAATCACTTTTGGCGAAGTTACCGTGACTGATCCGAAGAGGTGCGCCAGGTTGTTCAACCGTCAATTTATTGTGCATCCTGAGAGTGACAGGGCTAGGAGGAGAGCCATTCGTATCCGTGCTCTCCGAGCCGAAGATCAGCCATCACAACTTACCGTGGACGAAGTTCGAATGTCATCCGTGGTGCCAAGTCATCCAAGGAGTTGAGCCCCGACGGAATCTCTCGCTGAAGAATCTGGATAAACCTACTCTTATAGTAGTCGATGTCTGGAAGATGGGCAGGCAGAGCATGAGATCCAGCGTTACAAAGAGAACCTCTAGATCAAGCGGCGAATGGATCTTGGAGAACGACCGCCTCCTATTCCACTTGAAGAAATTGACCTCCCCCGGCAACCAGAGTAGTTCTGGCTCAATTATGATCCGGCAGATGCAGCTGCCTTAATTCCTACCGAGCAAGCCACAGAAAATATTGCACCCCTGGATGGAATAGTGTAAGTAAAAACTATTGTGACATTAGCATACACAGTTGCTTCCGGCATGCATGATTTTTGTGGGCGATGTACCACTTAAATGCGATTGTTTAAAGATCCAAAATACTCTTCTTGTGTAACATCAAAAATGGAACATTGGCAGCACAAATTTAATTTGCCTTTTTCATGCAAGTAAAGTTTTCAACGAAATCACCGTTTCCAGCGATTAATGCCCTAAGTCTCAGAGGGCGTTTTATAGCAATTAATTAAAAAAACAGGTAAAAAGGCCTTAAGTTCGGCCGGGCCGAACATTGGATACCCACCACCTCGGGTATGTATGTAAACCACTTTTTGTCAAAATCCGGTGAAAAATGCATACATTATGCCCCATAGCACCTATATCGAAATATGTTCCTATTTGGGCCAAATACTAATAAGTACAATTGTTCAATCGTCTGAAACAAAATATTGGTATTTTTAGTAGCTATTTATATCTATCTATAACAAGTAAAATGGCGTTACGTCCGGCCGGGCCGAACTTTGGATATCCACCACCTCGGGTATATATGTAACCACCTTTCATCAAATTCGGTGAATATATCATACCTTATGTCCCATAGCAGTTATATAAAAATATGTTGTGATTTGGATTAAATACTAATAAATACAGTACCTGTATCTAAAAATAAACCGTACAACCATATACTACATGGATGTCGAAAAGCCTAACATAAGTCACTGTGTCAAATTTCAGTAAAATCGGATATAAATGCGCCTTTTATGGGGCCAAGACTTTAAATCGAGATATCGGTCCACAAGGCAGCTATATTCAAATCTGGACCGATCTGGGCAAAATTGATGAAGGACGTCGAAGAGCCTAACTAAACTCACTGTCACAAATTTCTGCGCCATCGGACAATAAATGCGTCTTTTATGGCCCCCAAAACTAAAACCTAGATATCGGTCTATATGGCAGCTATATGTGATATTGCAGAAGTATGTCAAGGGGCTCAACTTAACTCACTCTCCCGAATTTCGGCGACATCGAACAATTAATGAGCATTTTATGGGCCCAAAACCTTAAATCCAGAAATCGGTCTATATGGCAGCTATATTCAAATCTGAACCGATCTGGGCCAAATTGACGAAGGATGTCGTATGACCTAACACAACTCACTGTCCCAAATTTCAGCGAAATCAAATAATAAATGTGATTTTTATGGGCCTTAGACCCTAAATCGGAGGATCAGTCTATATGACAGCTATATCCAAATGTGAACCGATCTAGGCCAAATTAACGAAGGAAGTCGTATGGCCTAACACAACTCACTGTCCCAAATTTCAGCGAAATCAAATAATAAATGTGATTTTTATGGGCCTTAGACCCTAAATCGGAGGATCAGTCTATATGGGGGCTATATCAAGATATAGTCGGTTATAGCCCATCTTCGAATTTAATCTGCTTAGGACAAAAAAAGAGTCTGTGTAAAATTTTAGCACAATAACTCTATTTTTAGAGACTGTAGCGTGATTTCAACAGACAGACGGACTTTTAGGATCGGAAATGGATATTTCGATGTGTTGCAAACGGAATGAAAAAAATGAATATACCTCCATCCTTCGGTGGTGGGTATAAAAATCAACCAATCAGATTCATATACGACACGGATGTCGAAAAGCTTAATATAAGTCACTGTGTCAGATTTCAGTGAAATCGGATTGTAAATGCGCCTTATATGAGGCTAAGACTTTATATCGAAATATCGGTATATATGGCAGCTATATCCAAATCTGGACCTATTTGGGCCAAGTTTCAGAAAAATATCGAAGAGCCTAACACAACTCACTGTTCCAAATCTCGTCCACATCGGACAACAAATGCGCTTTTTATGACCCCAAAACGTTAAATCGAGAGACCGGTCTATATGACAGCTATATCCAAATCTAGACCGATCTGAGCCAAATTGAAGAAGGATATCGATGGGCTTAACCTTACTCAGTGTCCCCAATTTCGGAGACATCGGAAAATAAATGCGCCCTTTATAGGCCCAAAACTTAAAATTCAGAGGGCGGTCTATATGGCAACTATATAGAAATCTGAACCGATCTGTGCCATATTGCAGAAGTATGTCGAAGAGCTTAACTAAACTCACTGTCCCCAATTTCGGCGGCATCGGACATTAAATGCGCCTTTTATGAGCCCAAAACCTTAAATCGAGAGATCGGTCGATATGGCAGTTATATCAAAATTTGGACCGATCTGGGCCAAATAGAAGAAGGATGTCGAAGGGCTTAATGCAACTCACTGTCCGAAATCTTGGCAAAATCGGAAAATAAATGCGCCTTTTATGGGCGCAAGACCTTAAATCGAGAGATCAGTCTATATGGCAGCTATATTCAAATCCGGACCAATCTGGGCCAAATTGAAGAAGAATGTCGAAGGGCCTAACGCAACTCACTATGCCAAATTTCAGCAAATTCGGATGATAGATGTGGCTTTTATTGGACTAAGACCCTAATTCAGCGGATCGGTCTATATGGCAACTATATCCAAATCTGGACCGATCTGGGCCAAATTGAAGAAGGATGTCGAAGTGCCTAACACAACTCTCTGTCCCAAATTTCAGCAAAATTGGATATTAAATGTGGATTTCATGGGTATTAAGATCCTAAATTGACGGATCGGTCTATATGGGGGCTATATCAAGAGATAGTCCGATATAGCCCATCTTCGAAATTAACCTGCTTATGGATAAAAAAATTTGTGCAAAGTTTCAACTCAATATCTCTATTTTTAAAGACTGTAGCGTGATTTCAACAGAGACGGACATGTGTAGATCGTCTTAGATTTTTACACTGATCAAGAATATATATACTTTGTAGGGTCGGCAATGGATATTTCGATGTGTTGCAAACGGAATGAAAAAAAATGAATATACCTCTATCCCTCGGTGGTGGGTATAATAAATGAAATAAATTAAAAGTAGTTAAATTTGAATTCAGTCTCAAAATCTCTTAACAATACTGCGTTAAAAAGTATAAAACAACAACGAAAGATGAAACACAACACGAGCGATAACCTTTTTGCCAGAGTCCGCAAATTCTTTTTTTTTTTTTTTTTTTTTTTTTTTTTTTTTTTTTATTAAGTCTATAGATTATAATCCTTACAGACTAAATTATATGCTAAATATTTACGAATATATACATATTTTAGATTCAAAATAAATAAAACTATGTGTTTAAGTGAAGTATTAATTTTCTTTTAACAGAATCACGTTTTTCAGAGAGATCGATGAGGCTATAAAATTTATTAAATTCAACAAAGAGGCGGCGTAAAGGGTCGTTGTTTGCATAGTTTGATGTGAAATAATTTATTTGAAATAGCTGATAGTTTCGGGATGGCCTTAAGGGAACATTTATGTAAATTCTATTCAAAATAAAATCGGAGATTATTTTGCCTTGCATTATATTGATAAGGAAAGTAACATTCAGCATTATTCGTCGGCTTTTTAATGTTGGTAATTTTATTAAGTTTAATCTGTATTCGTACGATGGTAGAGCCCGAGGGTCCCAGCCACGCCCCTTAAGGCAAAATAAAAGAAATTGTTTCTGAACTGACTCAATCGCATTCGAATGAATGGAATAGGCTGGATCCCATATAATGGACCCATATTCCAAAGTAGAACGTACAAAAGAAATATATAATTGTTTCGTTACTAAGGGATCTGAAAATTCTTTACTCCAACGCTTGATAAATCCCAAACTTCTATAAGCTTTGTTCGTAATTAAGGAAATATGTTTTCTAAAATCCAACCTGTGGTCCAACAGAATCCCCAAATCATGAATAGAGTCCACATACTCCACCATACAATCATTCAAATAGTAACTCGTATCAATCCTTCTCAGCCGAAAGAAAGACATATGTTTACATTTTAAAGTGTTTAGTTCTAGCAAGTTAGCATTGCACCATTTATAAAACTCATTAAGATCGGATTGCAGTATACACTGGTTTGCTTCCTCATTAAAAGAGTAGAAAATTTTAACATCATCTGCATACATTAGAACCTTTGATCGATGTATTACGCTGGGCAGGTCATTTATAAACAATGTAAATAAGACCGGTCCAAGATGACTTCCTTGAGGAACACCGGATGTCACAATTATCTTGTCAGAAATAGCATTTCCTACTTTCACCATCTGAGCTCTGCCCATTAGATATGATCTTATCCACTTCAATAACGCATTGGAGAAACCCATAAGATGCAACTTCAACAACAGTAATTTGTGATTGACCTTATCAAAAGCCTTACTAAAGTCTGTATAAATACAGTCAGTTTGATATCGTCTTCTAAATCCTTCATTTACAATCGTAGTTAACTCTAAAAGATTCGTCACTGTAGACCGATGCTTCCGGAAGCCATGTTGAAATTTACAAAAAACAGATGAGACCTGAAAGGATAATATCTCAGTCACAATTTTTTCAAATAATTTAGGAATTGTATTCAGTTTAGCGATTCCTCTATAGTTCGATGCATCAATTCTACTACCCGATTTAAATAAAGGTACAATAAACGATTCTTTCCATATTGGTGGTAAATAGCCAGTATCCAGGGACTTATTGAACATTATAGAGAGAGGAAGAGCAAAATTCTCTGCACAGTATTTAAGAATGCATGAAGGGATTCCATCGGGACCTGGGACCGTTGTGTCCTTTAGACTCTTTAAATTGGCCAACACCGTTGTAATATCCAATAATGGAATAGTAACGGTTGAGAATTCCTCAATATAGTAGGGATATTGGAAAGTGGAATCATATACATTATCAGAGTAGGTAGTTTTAAAAAATGATGCAAATATATTGGAAATTCCAGTATCATCATCTGCAACATCAGATCCAAAATGTAAGCTCTTTGGACAATCATTAGATCGACGCTTAGACTTTATGAATCCATAAAAAGATTTCGGGTTGGATACCAATTCATTCTTCATTCTCGATATATAGCCCTGATACAGTCTTCTATTTAAGATGGTGTATTCCGATCTTGTGACTGAATAATTTACAAAGTCCAAAGAAGAACCACTTTTTTTAAACTTTTTATAATGCTTATTCTTTCTATTCTTTAATCCTGATAAAGCAGCCGAATTCCACGGAGGACCAGTATTCCCACATTTAATCATCTTCGGAACAGCTATAGACAATCCATCTTTCAAAATAGAATAAAACATTTCAATCATCTCATCCAGTGAGTTTAGTGATTTAAGTACAGACCAATCAATCGATCTTAAAAATGAATTCATCTGATTATAGTTTGTTTTGGAGAAACAATATCTTGTCTCCTCTAAATAAGAATTAGCAGAGTCACTAGAGCATAACAATAAGGGAACTTGAATTTTTATGGTGGGATGATATCTATCCTCAGGGTGGACTAAAGGATCCCATGGACAAACAAAAATGTCGTGAGGTTGACTTACGAATACAAGGTCAAGAAGTTTACCAAAAACGTTGTGAATATTATTAATTTGTGACAAGCCGGAACCAAATAATGGACCAATACATTGGTTAGTACTCTCACTGATTGCAGTAGGCAAAAGATCATTACTATCTTGACTAAAAGTCCAATTAATACTTGGTAAATTAAAGTCTCCGAGAACAATTAAAATATCGTTTGGTTTTGCTGACTCAAATGCACTTAAAATAGACGACGTGTGGTTGGTATAAATATCAACGCTCGAACTAGGTGGTACATACGAACATGTTACAAAAAGTGTTAAGTTCTTAAGAAACACTTTAACAGCGACTATTTCAGTACTAGTAGACAATGAAAGAGGAATTTCTTCTGCCGTAAATCGAGAAGCTACAGCTATAAGAACCCCGCCACCTCTAGTTTTGGAAGTCTCATTGCGATCACGTCTAAAAATTTGATACTGTTGACATAAAATTTCCCTATCATATACATTATCTTGAAGCCATGTTTCGGTGAAAGCAATTATATCGTAATTAAATTCAAAACTATTAATAAATAAGGAAGATAACTTAGAATTTAAGCCTCTAACATTTTGATATACAAGACTAATGTCTTTAACGGAGGGTGTTGCAATTAGTTTTTTGAATCACTGTTTGGCAAATAAACTACATCAGTTCTTGGAATATCCCTATAAACATATTCGTGAATTACAGCTTTAGGAGGCCAAAAAGATGGGTTTACAATTGTTTCAAAAATATCATCAGGAACAATTATTTTAAATGAAATTTTACTTCTTTTTTCTGCATATTTAAATTTAAAGACCTTTATCTCATGATTAGAGCCAATTTTACTATTAATATATGAAATTATATCGTTCTCAGAAGTTTCAGCCGCAAAACGGGCAGCAAATATAGTTTTCTTCGGTACGACAACACGTAAATTGGGACTAGCCGGAGTATTCGGAGCATTTGGAGATTTCGGCGAAGTTAGAGGGGAATAAAATTGATTAGTTCCGGATGGAATAACTTCCGCTGTTAATTTGTTTGCATCGGTAGGTTTTGACGAGGATACACTTGTAGAGAAAGTATCCGGAAGATTGATTTTCGGAACAGATATGACATTTGTTTCATCGTTTGCTGCAGTACGGACAGTAATATCGGATGGCTTCTTTCTTTTGCGTAAAGAATCAGAAGGAGATTGAAGGAACTGATCCAAACGGGATGAGTTATCAAATACTTGTTTGTATTTATTGAACTTTTCCAAGACAGAGTTGAGTTCCAGGGATATTTTATTAAACTCTATACGTGTAGTTTTGAAAAAGGAATAAAATTCAGCATCGTACGCACGACATTTAATACAGCACCAACGTAGACCTTTATTTTCTCTTAGATTATCAGCAGTTCGGACGGATAATTCTACACATTTGTCGTGATAAGAGTCCAGACAGAGCCAACATGATACCATCGAATCCCCAGACGTCGAACTTTTGCAGTTAACTTTTGAACAGCCCATTTTAACAAGTTAGTTACCTTGCCTGCAGGGAACTTGAATGTAATTGTTATAAAAGCTTTACCACGTTCGGAAACCACTTAGTGAAATGTGTTATAAAAAGCTTTATCACGTTCAACAACCAAACTTTTACACACTGTAGAAAATATAGCTTTTATTTAGGAAGGAACAGCTGCTATGTTAACAATATCAGCAAAATATGCGAAGAGATGTTTAAGGTAATGTTGGTTGACAAGTGTGGATCAAAGCTTTTCGTGATTTGTTACGAACAAAGCACAAAAGGTAAATGGCCAATGAAACACAATGTTCTTTAGTTTATTTGTTTTGTCGAAAACAACTTAAAAGCACCAAATAACAGATATGTTTATAGTCACTTTAATGTAGAAACACTTGCAGGATTTACTTAATCTGTTTTTGTAGTGTAAATTTATCGTTTAATACGAACAATTTATTGTTTTTAAGGAGCGAATAAAAAACACGTCCACACAGTATAGGCTCTGTCTTATACTACTGAAGATATTAAACTCTCTTTAATGCACGCGGATAAAGATCGGGCCAATTTTAGCTTTCGTGAAACACGAATTCTTTTACTTGATCTTCGTTCAATGAGCACAGAACACTATTAGCGTTCACAACCGCTGATCAGAAGTAATATGGATGCAAAATAAATTCGTCTTTACCATACCTTGATACCATGTTTCATGCATACCCTATGTAATAGATTATTGCACAAAAGTATGTTAAAACCATATTTGTTTTGTAAATTTGTTGAAGAATATTACTTTACATTATATTATAGTTTCATGCATACTTATTGAGCCATCAAAATGCGCATTAGCATGCTAGAATATTTTCGTATTGCCTCCAAGATAGGAACAATTTTTTGCTTGGAAAGATTGATGCCAACGTGCAGGATGTATGTACCGATTGTGGCCAGCGACTATGCGACACACATCACATATTTTACTGCCCAGCCAGACCCACTCGTATCAGACCCAGATCCCTCTGGACGCACCCCATCTTAGTCGCAGAGTTCCTGGATCTGGACATTCAACAGAATCTAGCAGACTAAAGATAGAGCACATCACACTGCTACAACAACAATCAAATCCCGTCTTATCCCGTGCCTATGAACAAAGAACAACATTCAGTGATAAAATTGTGATATTCGTACGTTTAGGTACTAAAAAGTTAGAACGAAATGGTGACTTTTTACCGGGCTCGAACGGATAGGGCCAGAATATAATTTTGGGCTCAAATTAAAAACTAAGATTTGGTGACAAACATTTTCAACCGGAAAGTGTGAGAAATAGTGCGTTTAGTACCGTTATTGGTACTTTTTGGTGCCTTTCTTGATAACTGAGCTGAAGCTTTGAATTTTGGTACACTATGGCAACCTGTCTTGAAAGGGTAAATGTGTTTTCCGACTAAAGTAAGTAGTAAAAAAGGTACGAAATAAGTGAATTGTACATAGGCCAGAACTTTGTAATTTGGTTAAAATGATTGCTGTTGCCAAATAATGGGGGTAGAGAGAAAAAGTATGAAATAGTACTGGGAACGGGAGAAACGTACGTTTAGTACCGTCTTTAGTACCGTCTTTAGTACTATT
The DNA here is from genome assembly GCF_963082655.1 of Stomoxys calcitrans. Lineage (NCBI taxonomy): Eukaryota > Metazoa > Arthropoda > Insecta > Diptera > Muscidae > Stomoxys > Stomoxys calcitrans. The sequence goes on along the minus strand of NC_081552.1, from coordinate 97,709,195 downwards.
TCGTACTTTCTTTACGGATAGAACTATATCTCTGAAATGGAACATGTAGGTTCAAATAGGAAATATTTTGGCTGACTTAATGATTTTTTCACAAACCGTACATTTAGGTACCAAAAAATACTTAATAGTACAAAATATGTTATTTACTTTTACAGCGAACGAAGATGGGTAAAATTAACTAATTTGGTAAAAATTATGGTACTCTTGAAAAAAATACGATAATTTGTACTAAATACGAACTGGTAAATTGTACCAGGAGTGGAAGAAAACATACTTAAGTGCTGTAAGGTACTTAAACGAACAAAATAGTAGTTTATTTACGAATTGAGCTAATGATCTCAAAATTGCGATACAGTTACACCTTTTTGGTATATTGTATAATGGCCGACTAGAGTGCTTTTTATACCCTCCACCATAAGATGGGGGGTATACTAATTTCGTCATTCTGATTGTAACTACTCGAAATATTCGTCTGAGACCCCATAAAGTATATATATTCTTGATCATCGTGAAATTTTATGTCGATCTAGCCATGTCCGTCCGTCTGTCCGTCCGTCCGTCCGTCCGCCGTCTGTCTGTCGAAAGCACGCTAACTTCCGAAGGAGTAAAGCTAGCCGCTTGAAATTTTGCACAAATACTTCTTATTAGTGTAGGTCGGTTGGTATTGTAAATAGGCCATATCGGTCCATGTTTTGATATAGCTGCCATATAAACCGATCTTGGGTCTTGATTTCTTGAGCCTCTAGAGTGCGCAATTCTTATCCGATTGGAATGAAATTTTGCACGACGTGTTTTGTTATGATATCCAACAACTGTGCCAAGTATGGTTCAAATCGGTTCATAACCTGATATAGCTGCCATATAAACCGATCTTGGGTCTTGACTTCTTGAGCCTCTAGAGTGCGCAATTCTTAACCGATTGGAATGAACTTTTGCACGACGTGTTTTGTTATGATATCCAACATCTGTGCCAAGTATGGTTCAAATCGGTTCATAACCTGATATAGCTGCCATATAAACCGATCTTGGGTCTTGACTTCTTGAGCCTCTAGAGTGCGCAATTCTTATCCGATTGGAATGAAATTTTGGACGACGTGTTTTGTTATGATATCCAACAACTGTGCCAAGTATGGTTGAAATCGGTTCATAACCTGATATAGCTGCCATATAAACCGATCTTGGGTCTTGACTTCTTGAGCCTCTAGAGTGCGCAATTCTTATCCGATTGGAATGGAATTTTGAACGACGTGTTTTGTTACGATATCCAACAACTGTGCCAAGTATGGTTTAAATCGGTTTATAACCTGGTATAGCTGTCATATAAACCGATCTTGGGTCTTGACTTCTTGAGCCTCTAGAGGGCGCAATTCTTATCCAATTTGAATGAATTTTGGCACATAGTATTTTGTTATGATATCTAACAATTGTGCCAATTATGGTTCAAATCGGTTTATAACCTGATATAGCTGTCATATAAACAGATCTGGGGACTTGACTTCTTGAGCTTCTAGAGGGCTCAATTTCTATCCGATTTGGCTGAAATTTCGCAAGATGTTTTTTATTGTTACTTTCAACAACTATGTCAAATAAAGTACAAGTCGGTTCATAACCTGATTTAGCTGCCATATAAACCGATCTGGGATCTTGACTACTTGAGCCTCTAGATGTCGCAATTATTATCCGATTTGCCTGAAATTTTGTACGACGGATTCTCTCATGGCCATTAACATATGTGTTTATTATGGTCTGAATTGGTCTATAGGCCGATACAGCTCCCATATAAATCGATTTCTCTCTTTTACTTCTTGAGCCCACAAAGGGCGCAATTCTTATTCGAATTGGCTGACATTTTAAACAGGTCTCCAACATATAATTTAATTGTGGTCGAAACCGGACCATATCTTGATATCGCTCTAATAGCAGAGCAAATCTTTTCTTAAATCCTTTTTATACCCTCCACCATTAGATGGGGGGTATACTAATTTCGTCATTCTGTTTGTAACTACTCGAAATATTCGTCTGAGACCCCATAAAGTATATATATTCTTGATCGTCGCGACATTTTATGTCGATCTAGCCATGTCCGTCCGTCTGTCCGTCCGTCCGTCCGTCCGTCCGTCTGTATGTCGAAAGCACGCTAACTTCCGAAGGAGTAAAGCTAGCTGCTTGAAATTTTGCACAAATACTTCTTATTAGTGTAGGTCGGTTGGTATTGTAAATGGGCCATATCGGTCCATAAACCGATCTTGGGTCTTGACTTCTTGAGCCTCTAGAGTGCGCAATTCTTATCCGATTGGAATGAAATTTTGCACGACGTGTTTTGTTATGATATCCAACAACTGTGCCAAGTATGGTTCAAATCGGTTCATAACCTGATATAGCTGCCATATAAACCGATCTTGGGTCTTGACTTCTTGAGCCTCTAGAGTGCGCAATTCTTATCCGATTGGGATGAAATTTTGCACGACGTGTTTTGTTATGATATCCAACAACTGTGCCAAGTATGGTTCAAATCGGTTTATAACCTGATATAGCTGCCATATAAACCTATCTTGGGTCTTGACTTCTTGAGCCTCTAGAGGGCGCAATTCTTATCCGATTGAAATGAAATTTTGCACGACGTGTTTTGTTGGTCCGAACCGGACCATATCTTGATATCGTTTTAATAGCAGAGCAACTCTTTTCTTATATCCTTTTTTGCCTAAGAAGAGATGCCGGGAAAAGAACTCGACAAAATTGTACCAGGAGTGGAAGAAAACATACTTAAGTGCTGTAAGGTACTTAAACGAACAAAATAGTAGTTTATTTACGAATTGAGCTAATGATCTCAAAATTGCGATACAGTTACACCTTTTTGGTATATTGTATAATGGCCGACTAGAGTGCTTTTTATACCCTCCACCATAAGATGGGGGGTATACTAATTTCGTCATTCTGATTGTAACTACTCGAAATATTCGTCTGAGACCCCATAAAGTATATATATTCTTGATCGTCGTGAAATTTTATGTCGATCTAGCCATGTCCGTCCGTCTGTCCGTCTGTCCGTCCGTCCGTCCGTCCGTCCGTCCGTCCGCCGTCTGTCTGTCGAAAGCACGCTAACTTCCGAAGGAGTAAAGCTAGCCGCTTGAAATTTTGCACAAATACTTCTTATTAGTGTAGGTCGGTTGGTATTGTAAATGGGCCATATCGGTCCATGTTTTGATATAGCTGCCATATAAACCGATCTTGGGTCTTGATTTCTTGAGCCTCTAGAGTGCGCAATTCTTATCCGATTGGAATGAAATTTTGCACGACGTGTTTTGTTATGATATCCAACAACTGTGCCAAGTATGGTTCAAATCGGTTCATAACCTGATATAGCTGCCATATAAACCGATCTTGGGTCTTGACTTCTTGAGCCTCTAGAGTGCGCAATTCTTAACCGATTGGAATGAACTTTTGCACGACGTGTTTTGTTATGATATCCAACATCTGTGCCAAGTATGGTTCAAATCGGTTCATAACCTGATATAGCTGCCATATAAACCGATCTTGGGTCTTGACTTCTTGAGCCTCTAGAGTGCGCAATTCTTATCCGATTGGAATGAAATTTTGGACGACGTGTTTTGTTATGATATCCAACAACTGTGCCAAGTATGGTTGAAATCGGTTCATAACCTGATATAGCTGCCATATAAACCGATCTTGGGTCTTGACTTCTTGAGCCTCTAGAGTGCGCAATTCTTATCCGATTGGAATGGAATTTTGAACGACGTGTTTTGTTACGATATCCAACAACTGTGCCAAGTATGGTTTAAATCGGTTTATAACCTGGTATAGCTGTCATATAAACCGATCTTGGGTCTTGACTTCTTGAGCCTCTAGAGGGCGCAATTCTTATCCAATTTGAATGAATTTTGGCACATAGTATTTTGTTATGATATCTAACAATTGTGCCAAATATGGTTCAAATCGGTTTATAACCTGATATAGCTGTCATATAAACAGATCTGGGGACTTGACTTCTTGAGCTTCTAGAGGGCTCAATTTCTATCCGATTTGGCTGAAATTTCGCAAGATGTTTTTTATTGTTACTTTCAACAACTATGTCAAATAAAGTACAAGTCGGTTCATAACCTGATTTAGCTGCCATATAAACCGATCTGGGATCTTGACTACTTGAGCCTCTAGATGTCGCAATTATTATCCGATTTGCCTGAAATTTTGTACGACGGATTCTCTCATGGCCATTAACATATGTGTTTATTATGGTCTGAATTGGTCTATAGGCCGATGCAGCTCCCATATAAATCGATTTCTCTCTTTTACTTCTTGAGCCCACAAAGGGCGCAATTCTTATTCGAATTGGCTGACATTTTAAACAGGTCTCCAACATATAATTTAATTGTGGTCGAAACCGGACCATATCTTGATATCGCTCTAATAGCAGAGCAAATCTTTTCTTATATCCTTTTTATACCCTCCACCATTAGATGGGGGGTATACTAATTTCGTCATTCTGTTTGTAACTACTCGAAATATTCGTCTGAGACCCCATAAAGTATATATATTCTTGATCGTCGCGACATTTTATGTCGATCTAGCCATGTCCGTCCGTCTGTCCGTCCGTCCGTCCGTCTGTATGTCGAAAGCACGCTAACTTCCGAAGGAGTAAAGCTAGCCGCTTGAAATTTTGCACAAATACTTCTTATTAGTGTAGGTCGGTTGGTATTGTAAATGGGCCATATCGGTCCATAAACCGATCTTGGGTCTTGACTTCTTGAGCCTCTAAAGTGCGCAATTCTTATCCGATTGGAATGAAATTTTGGACGACGTGTTTTGTTATGATATCCAACAACTGTGCCAAGTATGGTTCAAATCGGTTTATAACCTGATATAGCTGCCATATAAACCTATCTTGGGTCTTGACTTCTTGAGCCTCTAGAGGGCGCAATTCTTATCCGATTGAAATGAAATTTTGCACGACGTGTTTTGTTGTTATATCCAACAACTGTGCTTAGTATGGTTGAAATCGGTCAATCACCTGATATAGCTGTCATATAAACAGATCTGGGAATTTGACTTCTTGAGCTTCTAGAGGGCGCAATTCCTATCCGATTTGGCTAAAATTTTGCATGGCGTATTTATTTTTACTTTCAACAACTGTGTCAAATAAGGTTCAAATCGGTTCATAACCTGATATAGCTGCCATATAAACCGATCTGGGATATTGACTTCTTGACCCCTAGAGGTCGCAATTATTATGAAATTTTGTACGATGGATCCTCTCATGACCATCAACAAACGTGTTTATTATGGTCTGAATCGGTCTATAGCCCGATAAAGCTCCCATATAAATCGTTCTCTCTATTTTACTTCGTGAGCCCCAATGGGCGCAATTCTTATTCGAATTGGCTGAAATTTTACACAGGTCTCCAACATATAATTTAATTGTGGTCCGAACCGGACCATATCTTGATATCGTTTTAATAGCAGAGCAACTCTTTTCTTATATCCTTTTTTGCCTAAGAAGAGATGCCGGGAAAAGAACTCGACAAATGCGATCCATGGTGGAGGGTATATAAGATTCGGCCCGGCCGAACTTAGCACGCTTTTACTTGTTTTTTTTTTTAATTCGTGCATTTAGGCCCTAAGCCTTTTAAAAGATTACATTCTTTACGGATCAGGTTAAAGCTCTAAAAATTGCGATACGGATACAACTTGATATTGGGTGTACCATCGGGGACAGCGAAGCGACCGGACATATGCTAGTTTATGCATATAAACTAGGTGGACAGGACCCGCTCTCCTGCGCCATCTTTCACTCCTTTGTTTATCTGAGTCCTATACTGACACGGTCAGGAAAAATGTTCTGTTTTGGGCTGCGACATTTCAGATATTTCGCACCAATGTGGATATCATTTTAGTGCTCTATTCCCAAATACCTTTCATTTGAGCCTTATATTGTTATGGTCGGTAAATATATTCGCTATGGTGGTATTTTTGGGGGGAGGAAGACGCCCACATATCAGATTCGTACTCTAGTCTTAAATATTTTTCATTTGAGCCCCAACTGTCATTAATGATTTATTTTCCATTTGGCGGACCTTGGAGGCGGTGCAGCCCCCTTGTCATACCCACCACCGAAGGATGGGGGTATATTCATTTTGTCTTTCCGTTTGCAACACATCGAAATATCCATTTCCGACCCTATAAAGTATATATATTCTTGATCAGCGTAAAAATCTAAAACGATCTAGACATGTCCGTCCGTCTGTCTGTTGAAATCACGCTACAGTCTTTAAAAAAAGAGATATTGAGCTGAAATTTTGCACAGATTCGTTTTTTGTCCATAAGCAGGTTAAGTTCGAAGATGGGCTATATCGCACTATATCTTGATATAGCCCCCACATAGACCGATCCGCCGATTTAGGGTCTTAGGCCCATAAAAGCCACATTTATCATCCGATTTTGCTAAAATTTGGGGCAGTGAGTTGTGTTAGGCCCTTCGACATCCTTGTCATTTTGGCTCAGATCAGTCCAGATTTGGATATAGCTGCCATATAGACCGATCCTCCGATTTAGGGTCTAAGGACCATAAAAGCCACATTTTTTATCCGATTCCGCTGAAATTCGGGACAGTGAGTTGTGTAAGGCCCATCGATATTCATCGTGAATTTGGCTTAGATCGGTTCAGATTTGGATATAGCTGCCGTATAGACCGATCCTTCGATTTAAGGTGCTAAGCCCATAAAAGCGACATTAATAGTCCGATTTCGCTGAAATTTGGGACAATGCTTTGTGTTAGGCTCTTCGACATTTTTATGCAACTTGACCCAAATCGGTTCCGATTTGGATATAGCTGCCATGTAGACCGATATCTCGATTTAATGTCTTGGCCCCATAAAAGGCGCTTTTATAATCCGATTTCACTGAAATTTGGCACAGTGACTTATGTTAGGCTTTTCGACATCCGTATCGTATATAGTTCAGATCGGTTTCTTTTTAGATATAGCTAATGTACTTATTAGTATTTGGTCCAAATCGGAACATATTTGGATATAACTCATATGGGATATAAGGTATAAAATTTTCACCGAATTTTGATGAAAGGTGGCTTACATATATACCCGAGGTGGTGGGTATCCAAAGTTCGGCCCGGCCGAACTTAACGCCTTTTTACTTGTTGTTTAGATTTCTAAACATGGGATATTAGTTGATGTGTGTCATGGAAATGTTTTAGCCTTGAGAACGAATAGATAAGATACTTTCCATTTTTTGTTTATTTTCATGAGGAACCCTCGTGTTCCCGTATTCCCTCAGTTTAGCTGCACCAAGGCAACCAAAAACCCCACACGAGCTGCTAAGTCAGCGCATTGGACACCTTATTCTAGACACCTTATTCTAGACACCTTATTCATTTGGTTGCACCCAAACCAACTACTTACAACCATTCATGGGAAACCTTCATGCTCCCGTATTCCCACAAGTAACACGAGCCGCCTATTCAACACCCCACTACAGGTTAATAGCCCAATATTCTACACGGGCCACTGTGTCAGCAAGAAATGCAATGGCAACGTTGGCAGAGCGACAGCGGCGCAACATAATGTGGTGGCTTAGTTTTAAGTAACAGCATTATTGTAAGCTCAGTTTTTAACTCATACTCAATGAATAAAGTTTAATCCATTCATTAAAAATAATTTATATAAGGATGAGATTTTGAAGAAATAAATGAGTATCAAAAAAGTACTCCGGGATTAAACTCGTTTTATTCATTTGGTCCTTCGAACCTTCGGTACGGTTAAGTGTGTTTAAAGTAAAAGTTGGTGATTCTTGCAAAGTAGTAAAGAATAAACAAAGATTTAATACACGTATCGAATCAGTGTAAGTGATTTAAAATTGAAAGAAAAATGTTCACAAGGAGTCAATCGGATTCTCTGTTGGAGAAATTGAAAAACCTTGAACATTTGTTGGCAGTAAAAGCAGTTGACCTCGATGTGGAGGAAATGTTACTGCCAGTTGTCAAGAAAAATAGAAAGTGGCTGCAGGAAATCATTGTAGGCTACAACAAGTTAAACAAGGATATCGGAAAGTCGTCCAGTGGGCATGAAGAAGAGGTCCAGGAGCTGCAAAGACGAGTAGAAGAAGCAATTAGCAAAATGGATAAAATTGTGCAAGGGTTTGAGCAGCAAGAAAAAGGAGCCTCAGCCAAAGTGGCAGCTAATCAGGACGCAGAGATAACGCAAGGCAGTGCGGAGAAAAAATTAATGGTAACGCAAGGTGCAGCTGCATTAGCACCTAGCGAACAAACGGCAAATGAGAGTAACACCCAGCCGAGAGATCAGGCAATTAGCAGAGAGCAAGAAAAGCCTGTGTCGAAGCTAAGAAGAAAATTTGAATTGAAGTATAGAACTATTACAGGAAAGCTGGAAGTAATAGAAAGCAGATTGCCAACTGCGAATAAAAGTTATTTAAATATGCAATGGCTGGCGTTGCAATCAGAGTATGGACAACTGGAATCAATAGTGGAAATAATTATTGATGATGATGACGAAGATGATTTAGACATGATTGAAGCTTGGGACTGTATCAGGGAAAGATACGTGGATGTCTGTGTGGAAATTGAAGAACGTGTGGAAACAATGCAAAATACAGGATCAACAAGTTTAATTAGATTGGAAGAGTTAAAAGTGCCCATATTCAGTGGGTATATCAACGATTGGAATTCCTTCAAAGAAATATTTACAAAGTTAGTAGAGGAGGACAGAAGGCTATCGGAAGTCGAAAAATTTTATCGACTTAAAAGTGTGGTGAAAGGTGATGCTGCTCGCTTAATACAACATCTTCAAGTGACAGGGGAGAACTACAGTGCGGCATGGAAGATACTGGAGCAGAGATACGATAACCGGCGGCTGTTATTCTGCACATTGTTTGACAAGATCATCGACCACGGCATAATAAATATTCAGTATAGCAACAGTATAAAGCAGCTATTGGATACGGCTACGGAATCATTACATGCATTGAAAGCTATGGGAATGAAGGTAGACGAGGCAGATCCATTCATTGCTCGGATCCTTATTAGAAAGCTAGATAAGGAAGGATTGCTGAAATATGAGCAATGGGTCCAGAAATCAAAAGAAGTCCAAAGGCTAGAGGATGTCCTGTCTTTTCTGGAGCAGCAATACTTGACTTTGGAAGCGGTATACAGCAAAAAAGGAAACACGCATCAAAGAGCAAAAACAACACAGTCATACCAAACAACTCAACGATCGTGCGCATTTTGTCAAGCATCAGGGCATGGGTTAAAAGAGTGCTACAAATTTTTGAAACTGCAACCAGCTGAAAAAGGTGCGTGGGCACAAAAAATGAAAATGTGCAAAATTTGTTTGAGTCACCCGTCGGAAAAGAAATGCTTCAAATTTAACACCAAGTGCGAAAAGTGCGGCGGAAAACATATTACTATGCTTCACGTCGAAGGAAACAAAACGCAGGAAACTCAGAGATCAAACTCCAAAGCTCAATTAACCATGGAAGGCAATGCTGTCACTCTGTTGGCAACAGCACAAATACGAGTAAAGGCTGCAAGTGGTGAGCAAATTTTAATGAGAGCCTTAATCGATCAAGGTTCTCAACGCACTTCAATATCGGAAGAGGCAGCCCAAATACTGAGGTTACCCAGAAAGAAGTTAGTTACAGATTTAGTGGGTCTGGGTAACACGACAGTCGGCAGATCAAAAGCCATCATGCAAATTGAAATCAAACCACGGTTTGAGAGCGATGCGGTTCATGTTATAGATGCTATGGTGTTGTCAACATTATCTTCAGCGCAACCTGATAGAAATTTGAACGTCAGTGTGGAGAGCTGGCGAAATTACTGTTTGGCTGATCCGCTGTTCTATAAGTCCGATAGAATTGACTTATTAATTGGTGCAGATTTATATCATGAAATCATTCAAGAAGGGGTAGTCAAAATTGGCTCTTTGTCTGGACAAGAGACGTCACTTGGTCTCATAATCTGTGGTTGCGTTTGCGGACATGAATCTGGAAATGCCGTGATGGCGGTTACGAAAGAGCTGGAAAGATTTTGGGAGATGGAGGAAGTATGTGAAGATGACGACGTCAAGGAAGATCGATGCGAGCAGCTCTTTACAACAACAACAACAATAAATGAGGATAAGAGATTGGTGGTGAGATTGCCGTTTAAGGAGGATATCGAGTTGGGCGCATCAAGGAAAATGGCGTTAGCACGTTTTTTAAATCTTGAAAAAAGATTGGAAAAGGATGAAAAGTTACAGAAACAATATTGTGCTTTTATGAAGGAGTATTTGGAGATGGGGCATATGAAAAAGGTCTCAAGAAGAAATAGTGGAAAGTACTATTTACCACATCAAGCGGTGATAAGAGAAAGCCATCTTACAACAAAAGTTCGGGTGGTATTTGATGCTTCAGCCAAGACATCGAATGGTAAAAGCTTAAACGACGTACTTGAAATTGGTCCAAAACTACAACAAGATATATTTCAAATTCTATTGAAATGGCGATTATGGAGATTTGTCTTGGTAGCGGATGTGGAGAAAATGTATCGACAAGTGTTAGTAGCAGATAAAGATCAGTCATACCAATGCATATTGTGGCGCGAGAATAAACATATGCCAATTGAGGAGTTTGCGCTAACGACTGTTACCTACGGAACAGCATGTGCTCCATTTCTGGCAAAACGAGCTCTAATTGAAATTGGAAAAGAGTGCAGCGAACGGAATCCAAAGATTCAAGCCATCATAGAAAATGATTTTTACATGGATGATTTGATGACAGGTGCTGATTCAGTACAGGAATGCATTGGAATTCATCATGACATCAGCCAACAATTGGATAAGTTTGGTTTCAAGCTGCGTAAATGGATGTCTAATGAAAATGACATATTGGAAGCAATACCAAATGTTGGCGAAAATGAAGTCATTAGGATTGAGGAAGGCGAAACAATGAAAACGTTGGGTGTTCAATGGGATCCCCATACAGATAATTTTGCTTTCTATTTTCAGATCATTGAAGATAACAAGTTGACTAAGCGGAAGGCGCTTTCCACACTGGCCAAGATATATGATCCTTTGGGTTGGCTGGCTCCTGTAACCATTCTAGCCAAGCTATTCATTCAGCGACTATGGGTAATGGATATGGCATGGGACGACCAGTTAAGCTCTGAGATGATAAAGGAATGGGATGTCATCATGAGGAAATTGCCCGACTTAGCAGAAATCCGAATACCGCGTTGGTTGTCTACCTCATCACTAATGGAAATAGAACTGCATGGTTTTGCTGATGCTTCGGAAAAGGCGTACGCAGCTGTCATATACATCCGGGCCGCAAACAAAGTTACGTTGGTAGCAGCAAAATCTAAGGTAAACCCAGTGAAAAATAGGAAAACACTGCCAAAACTTGAATTGTGTGCAGCGCATCTGTTGGCTAAATTGATGCTTAATGTGGAAAAGTTAATAGTCCAAAAACAACAGAAATATTTATGGAGCGATTCAACTATTGCTCTAGCATGGATCGCAAAGGCTGAAAATATTAAAGACAAATTTGTTCGGGTTAGAGTAGAGGAAATTAAGAAGTCTGTTCCTGGTGCCGTATGGGGTCATGTGCGATCCAAGGAGAATCCAGCGGATGCTGCATCAAGAGGGATGAAGCCAGAGCTGCTAAAAGGAGATGAGTTATGGTGGAGTGGTCCACATTGGCTGCTGGAGAAAAACAATTGGCCCATATCGACGGTTCAACCCTTTGTTGGAGTTCTAAAGGAAAATAAACAGGAAGACGATGTCATCATGCAGTTAATTACGAGGATTTCTAGCTACAAAAAACTCATAAGAATTATAGCATATGTGCGAAGATTTATTGAACGTGCTCAGCGTAAACCAGGAAAAAATGAATTAACTGCGGAAGAAATAAACGAGGCAGAGCAATTAATAATTACGAGCGTGCAGGCAAACCAATTTTCGTTAGAGATTTCGTGTCTAAGGAATGGCAGCGAAGTACCGACGAGGAGCAAGATATGTGGACTAACACCGTTCATTGATGCAGCTGGAGTGTTGAGAGTTGGAGGCAGGCTGGAGAATTCTGGTTTAAGCTTCAACAGAAAGCATCCAATTCTATTGGGGAAAGGTTGTCTGGTGGATCGAATAATTGATGGCATCCATACAGAAACGCTACATGGAGGTGCGAAACTCATGGAAAATGAACTACGCAGCAGATATTGGGTGATTGGTGCCAAAAATGCCATCAAGAGAGCAGTTCGGTCATGCGTCAAATGTTTGCGTTATAGGCGAGAAACTGCGGCTCAATTAATGGGTAACCTACCAGAAAGCAGAGTTTGTGTGTCTCATCCATTTGATCACACAGGAATTGATTATGCAGGTCCTATTCAAATGAAGGTGTCTAAAGGAAGAGGACAGCGAGCTTACAAAGGATACATAGCTGTATTTGTTTGTATGGCAACCAAAGCATTACATTTGGAGGCAGTCAGCGATCTAACAACAGAAGCGTTTTTGGCTGCGCTACGGCGATTCTTCAGTAGAAGAGGAAAAAGTAGCCATATATATTCGGACAATGGCACTAATTTCGTGGGAGCGGCAAGACATCTGGATAAAGAGTTCGTCAAAGCGGTGCAGCAAAATTCAGACGTGGCTCATATATTAGCATCTGAGCGAATACAGTGGCACTTTATTCCGCCCGGAGCTCCTCACTTCGGAGGATTGTGGGAGGCTGCCGTGAAGTCTGTGAAGCACCATTTGAGACGGGTTGTTGGTGAAACGAAATTAACGTATGAGGAAATGGCAACGTTTTTGTCGCAGATAGAAGCTGTTCTCAACTCTCGTCCCTTGTGTCCACTCAGTGAGGACAACTGCGAGATTTTAACGCCAGGACACTTTGTAGTCGGAAGACCATTGCTAAGTATTCCAGAAAGAGGCGTGGAGAATAAACTGGGATCTTTAGACAGGTGGAAAATAATTCAAAGAATGCGGGATGATTTCTGGAAACAGTGGCGCAATGACTATCTGAGTAGTCTTCAGCAGAGAGTAAAATGGAAAACTCCAGTACCAAATATCAAGGTTGGACAGATGGTGATAGTGAGGGATGAAAATACTGCTCCTGGAAGGTGGCCTTTGGGAAGTATTGCGGAAGTACATAAAGGCAAAGATGGAAAGGTTCGAGTCGCTACAGTAAAGGTCGCTAAACAAAAGGGGTTGTTAAAACGGCCCATACACAAGTTATGCCCGCTGGAGATATTCGCTAATGGTGGTGAAAAGGAAGCCGACATTGAAGTGTCGCAGACATATATTTGCAAATTACCTCAAAAAAGAAAAATAAACGTAGCAATGATGTTATGGATGATCATGGCAATGATGGCAAGTGTTCAATCGATGTCAACCTCAATTACCGGCGGTGCGATAAAAGAATTGGGAAATGACACAATCATTTATATGGATAAAATTGGCAGAATCAACCGAGTAACATCGTCATGGAACCTTATGACATATTTCGATCTGCACGGGTATTTTATCACGGTGAATCATCTGGATAAGGGTCTAGAAGCGTGTAAATCATTATGTGTTCGGCTGAGATCGTTCGAGCAGCAGTGCGACACGCAGATGGATATTATGACGAACAGACTGAACACTATAGATGAGAACCACTTGTTACTCTCACACAAAAAACGTCAACGAAATAAAAGGGCTCCTTTAGAGTTTGTTGGGTCTCTTTTCCACATTCTTTTCGGAGTAATGGATGCGGACGACAGAGAGAGTATGGAAGCAAATATGAAAAATGTACTTGAAAATCAGCACAACTTGAAATATTTGGCTGAGAAGCAAACGTCTGTGGTGGAAGCAACGCTTAATGTGCTGAAAAAGACCACGGATGAAATAAATGGACAGTTTAAAGAGCTGAATGAGAAGGTGCAAAACATAAGTCAGATGCTGAACACTGACTATTCCCTCTTCAAAAAGGCGATGGACTTCTTCGCGGTAGCCGATCAACTTAGCAGCTTGTTTACTGAAGTGGAACATATTCAAGCCAGGGTAATTGGCTTATTAATTGACATCAACCATGGAAAAGTAAATCCAAATTTAGTACGGCCAAACCAGTTGCAGGCAGAGGTGATGAAAATAAAGGATCAGCTACCTAAAGGACTAAGGTTGCCTGGTGAGAAGGACAATGTGTTGCAGGCAATATACAAGGTGATGACGGCGCATGGTCTGCTGGTGGAAGAAAAATTAGTGATTGACGTGCAGATTCCCTTGGTAGAAAAATCATCAGCAGAAATATTCCGCGTCGTACCACTGCCGATGGTGAGAAACGGAACCGCAATGGTAGCAGCTTTAAGACAGCAGTTCCTGGCCTACAACTATGAAATGGATGCTTATCATCTACTGTCGCAGTCATTGATGAACCAATGTCAGCTAACTGGTGAAGATGAATTTCTTTGCAGAGGCAACTGGGCCTGGGAAGACGCCAACGATCATTCATGTGAGCTAGCAGCGCTTAAGCCAACAAGTAAATATGGCTGCCAGTTTTTGAAGACTCAGAACAGGAATTTTTGGATTGAGCTGAAGACAAGAGGGTCATGGTTGTTTAAAACTAAAGATCAAGTTTCGGCCCATATTCTATGTGCTGAGCGCACTAAAGGAGTATTTGAATTACCAGGCCTAGGTATCATCACTCTCCAGCCTGGGTGTACTGCTAGGATTGGACGAACCGTATTAACTGCGTCACAAGAAGCAAAAACTGAGATGTCCTATAATTCCACATCATATATCTTGAGAGAGGTGAAGGACATAGCGATGGTGGACGAGCTAAACTACAATAAAATCGATCATTCGTCAACGATTCAAGGATTGGAGGAAGAAATTAAAATGATGAAGGCGAATCCGATCCACCTTAAGGAGCTATCATGGCATCACATCAGTGGTCATATTTCACTAATCTTAATAATATTATTTTTAAGTTATGTAATCTATAAGTATTTAACAAGAGAAAGTAACATAGTTGTTGTTCGTCCTCGGGATGTTTAGATTTTAACATATATATTTGAATTACAGTCCATTTTGCTGAATTTTTACAGTTTATAAGTAGAGCTATTTCATAATTAGTTTTGGCCGCCCGCAGAATGTTTAGATTTCTAAACATGGGATATTAGTTGATGTGTGTCATGGAAATGTTTTAGCCTTGAGAACGAATAGATAAGATACTTTCCATTTTTTGTTTATTTTCATGAGGAACCCTCGTGTTCCCGTATTCCCTCAGTTTAGCTGCACCAAGGCAACCAAAAACCCCACACGAGCTGCTAAGTCAGCGCATTGGACACCTTATTCTAGACACCTTATTCTAGACACCTTATTCATTTGGTTGCACCCAAACCAACTACTTACAACCATTCATGGGAAACCTTCATGCTCCCGTATTCCCACAAGTAACACGAGCCGCCTATTCAACACCCCACTACAGGTTAATAGCCCAATATTCTACACGGGCCACTGTGTCAGCAAGAAATGCAATGGCAACGTTGGCAGAGCGACAGCGGCGCAACATAATGTGGTGGCTTAGTTTTAAGTAACAGCATTATTGTAAGCTCAGTTTTTAACTCATACTCAATGAATAAAGTTTAATCCATTCATTAAAAATAATTTATATAAGGATGAGATTTTGAAGAAATAAATGAGTATCAAAAAAGTACTCCGGGATTAAACTCGTTTTATTCACTTGTTTTTAATTATTATACCCTCTACCATAGAATGGGGGGTATACTAATTTCGTCATTCTGTTTGTAACTTCTCGAAATATTCATCTGAGACCCCATAAAGTATTTATATTCTTCCGTCCGTCCGTTTGTCTGTCGAAAGCACGCTAACTTCGGAAGGAATAAAGCTAGCCGCTTGAAATTTTGCACAAATTCTTCTTTTTGTTGTAGATCAGTTGGTATTGTAAATGGGCCATATCGGTCCTTGTTTTCATATAGTTGCCATAAAAGCCGATCTTGGGTTTTGACTTCTTGAGCCTCTAGAGTGCGCAATTTTTATCCGATTGGAATGAAATTTTGAACGACGTGCACGACGTGTTTTGTTACGATATCCAACAACTGTGCCAAGTATGGTTCAAATCGGTCCATAACCTGATATAGCTGCCATACAAACCGATCTTGGGTCTTGACTTGAGCCTCTAGAGTGCGCAATTCTTATCCGATTGGAATGAAATTTTGAACGACGTGTTTTATTATGATATCCAACAACTGTGCCAAGTATGGTTCAAATCGGTTCATAACCTGATATAGCTGTCATATAAACAGATCTGGGGACTTAATTTCTTGAGCTTCTAGAGAGCGCAATTCCTATCCGATTTGGCTGAAATTTTGCAAGATGTATTTTATTCTTAATTTCAACAACTATGTCAAGTAAGGTTCAAATCGGTTCATAACCTTATATAGCCATATAAACCGATCTGGGATCTTGACTTCTTGAGCCTTTCGAGGTCGCAATTATTATCCGATTTGCCTGAAATTTTGTACGACGGATTCTCTCATGACCATCAACATACGTGTTTATTATGGTCTGAATCGGTCTATAGCCCGATACAGCTCTCATATAAATCGATCTCTCTATTTTACTGTTTGAGCCCGCCTAGGGCGCAATTCTTATTCGAATTGGCTGACATTTTACACAGGTCCCCAACAAATAATTTAATTGTGGTCCAAACCGGACCATATCTTGATATCGCAGAGCAAATCTTTTCTTATATCCTTTTTTTGCATAAGAAGAGATGCCGGGAAAATAACTCGACATATGTGATCCATGGTGGAGGGTATATAAGATTCAGCCCGACCGAACTTAGCACGCTTTTACTTGTTTTTGGTTAGTATAGTGGGAAGGGGATTGCCTTGCTGTTTTTACTTGGAGGAGAGGGTCGGTCCTCCCGACGTTAAGACTTAAAAGACATTTTATTTAAGTACTTCATGTCCTGCTGAATAGCTGGACGGCTGGCCGCGACCCAGATACTTGGATCCTTATATAAATACAATATTCGATTCGAACTGTTCTGTCATTGACCTTTCTTTTAATTACCATATTATTTCGATCGAATTACACGTCGTATTTATTCAATGGGTGGGCTGGTCCCTGACTCTGCCAAATGTGTATATAAGATTCATAGTCAACTCCTATAAACCATTCATTTTGTGAAGTTGGACATTCATGCCCATTTTTGGTGTTTTTAAGATTGGGGAGGCCCCATAGACACATTGGACCAAATTGAGGTGGGGTGATCCACGAAACACTAAGTCCCACAATCAGATATCAGATTCGCTTTTTCCTCTCAGAAACCATTAATTTGATACCCATAGTGTGGTGATTGTTCTATAAATCCGTTTGCCTCAGACTTTGATACCAAATTTTTGATTTTCGGTTAATCTATGTGTGCCAACAAAAATCGCCCTACCCATCTCCGAGATCTGGTGTTTTTGTGAAGTTGGACATTAATGCCAGTTTAGAGGGTTTTTAAGATTGGGGGGGTCTACGGGGTAGACACCTTGGACCAAATTGGGGTGGGGTCTCACAATTAGATATCAGATTCCCTTTTTTCTCTCAAATACATTTAATTTGATACCCATTTTGTAGTGATTGTTCTATAAATCCGTTTGCCTCAAATTTTGATACCAAATTTTTGATTTTAGGATAATGTGCCAACAAAAATCGCCCTACCTATCTTCGAGCTCTGCTGTTTTTGAAAATTATTGTAAAGGCCTGTCTTAGTGGGAAAGTTAAAAAATTATCGCACAAACAACCGCAACGAAGTCATAACGAAAATAAGTGCTGTATGACCAATTTTGACAACTCTGCCTTCTTTCAGTTCATGTTGGCTTCTCCAAATTAGCGCCATTTACTGGCTGTTTTCAACTAAATCCATTTGATAACAGCCTTTGAAAACAGCCAGTAGATGGCGCTAACTTAAATGTTAGTGCTACTACCCGCTTGGAGTGGGTTAACGCCTATAACATTGATCATCATGTGGTAGTTGTCTATAAATGACTATATGACTACCTATTAAATAGACATCATTTAGTCTCTTTTTAAATCAAATAAAAATGCCACATTAAACGATTTTCTGTAGTAAAGAACTAATTTGCCAGTCTATAAATTTGGTGCGGTGGCGATAGTTCTTACTATTAATCCATGTTAAACTTTTGAACAAAAAATAATTACTCAGCAGCACGTCGTTTTGTCTATCGATGAGCTAAAAATGGTTGCAATCTTATCTTATCACGCTGAACGTCATAATTTTTGGGGTGATGGCGGCCTACATTTGTATCTGTCCTCACATATTAATTAAATCACAGTGTCCCTTTTGGTCATTGGGATTGATCGACTGTTTTCGGGTGAGGTGGTCCGCTAGATATATGAGCAGAATGAAGGTATCAGAATCGCAGTCCACAACCTTATACCTTTGATTTAACCCCATATTGTCATGATTGGTGTATATAGCCGGTTATCTATAAGAGGATTGTGTGCCACACTCCATATGCCACTTGAGCACATATTTGAATGACGCAATCCACTTAAAAATATCTATCCTTTGATCCCCCATTATTTTAATTGGTCAAATATTCTATCGGTGACGATTTTCGGAGGTAAAGCGCTACCTAGATTCTTGGACACAAAGTTTAATGTCATATTCGTAATCAACTTCGAAATACCTTACTTGTTTTGGAAACTTTTGGAGCTGGGTTTCTTGGACCCAACTTCTAATACCATATACTTTCCAATACTTTTCATTTGATACCCATGTTGTCCCGATCGGTCAACCTTAATTTTGGGTCCGCCCTCTTCCGATATGATCAAATTATATAGCATATTCCTCTCTCCTGACCATATTCATTATCTACTTCCGAATACCTTTCATTCGAGACCCATTCATTATCGTCCAATATGCCTATTTGAAGGGGTTTTGGGGTCGGGGCACTCCCCACAATTTGCGTAAATTTGAAATAAATCGGTGCATCCGTTTTTGAGTCTATACGGAATAAACAAATTTACAAACCCACAAACAAACAAACAAACACAAGTTCATTCTTATATATATAGACTAGTTGAGCCCGGCCCACTTCGCTGCGCCAGATAATGCTTTGTTGGAGAGGAGTACTCAATTTTAAATTCCTGCCTAATTTCTGTTGAAGATATATTCCAATTTTCCTGTGGATTTTTCTTCTCTCAAATATCTTTTATTTGAACCCCATACTGCAATGGTCAGTAAAATTTGGACCCCCAGAGACTTGGTACCAGAAATGAAAGTCAATTTCGTACTCTACTCCCAAAGACATTTCACTTAAGATCCATATTGCCATGGTCGGTAAATTTGTCCGATTTGAGGGGTTTTTTGAGGGTGGACTGACCCACGAAACACATAGTCCCACAATTGGATATCAGATTCGATTCTACTCTCAAATACCTTTAATTTGATACCCATATTGTTTTTAGGTTGCTGTCAGTATGCAAACAAAATTTCGCTTAAATCGCCCTACTCATCTCCGAGATCTGGTGTTTTTGAAAATTAGGGTAAGGTGAGGGTCCCCCCTTCACATATCAAAAATGAAGTACCCTATTTTCACCATAATGTACCATCTGTGAAAAATTCAAAAAAATCAGTTCAGCCGTTTTTGACTCTATATGGAACGCACAAACAAAGAAATCGACAAACAAACATAAATTCATTTTCATATACATGCGGGGAAAATAAAGGCGTCGCTGTGCCTTTATTTTCCCCGCACGAAAAATATGTTTCTTATTCTTACACTTAAATTTTGACAACACTTGGACTAATAAGATTTTTCTCCAAAAAATAGAAATTTTTTATAGGTATATCTAATTTCATACCCTCCACCATAGGATGGGGGTATACTAATTTCGTCATTCTGTTTGTAACTACTCGAATTATTCGTCTGAGACACCATAAAGTATATATATTCTTGATCGTCGTGAAATTTTATGTCGATCTAGCCATGTCCGTCCGTCTGTCCGTCCGTCTATCCGTCCGTCCGTCTGTCTGTCGACAGCACGCTAACTTCCGAAGGAGTAAAGCTAGCCGCTTGAAATTTTGCTCAAATACTTCTTATTAGTGTAGGTCAGTTGGTATGGTAAATGGGCCATATCGGTCCATGTTTTGATATAGCTGCCATATAAACCGATCTTGGGTCTTGACTTCTTCAGCTTTTAGAGGGCGCAATTCTTATTCGATTTGGCTATAATTTTTCATGAGGTGTTTTATTATGACTTTCAACAACTGTGCTTAGTATGACGCAAATCGGAACATAATCTGGTATAGCTGCCATATAAACCGATATTGGGTCTTGACTTCTTGAGCCTCTAAAGGGCGCAATTTTCGGCGGATTTAGCACAAATTTTGTACAACGGCTTCTCTTATGACCTTAAACATACAGGTCTAATATGGTCTGAATCGATCCATAGCTTGATACAGCTCCTATATAAACCGATCTCCCGCTTTTGATTCTTGAGCCCCTACAAGGCGCAATTCTTATCCGAATGGACTGAAATATTACACAATGACTTCTGCAATGTTTAGCATTCAACTCATTTATTGTCCGAATCAGTCTGTAATTTGATATAGCTCCGCTAACGTAACCATTCTCATTCATTATTCTTTGTTTGCCTTAAAAGAGATACCGTGCGAAGAACTCGACAAATGCGATCAATGCTGGATGGTATATAAGATTCGGCCCGGCCGAACGCACTTACTTGTTTTTCATCAAATCAAATTTTAAACGATTTTTTGTGGTAAAAAACTAACTTGCCGGTCTATATATTTGGTGCGGTGGCGATTATTCTTTCTATTAAACCATGTAAAACTTTTGAACAAAAAAGTGTTGGCCACCGGCACATCGTTTGGTCTTATCTATCGAAGAGCTAAAAATGGTTGCAACCTTAACGTTAAGGTTTGCTATCGCGCTGAACGTCATAATTTTGAGGCTATGGCGGCCTAAATTTATTTGTTTCCCCACACTTTAATTAAATCACAGTTTCCGGTTAGGTCATTATGATTGATCAACTGTTTTTGGGTTACGTGGTCCGCTAGAAATATAAACAGAACGAAGATATCAGATTCGTAATCCACAACCTTATACCTTTACTTTAACCCCATATTGTCATGATTGGTGTATACAGCTGTTTGGTGGAGGGCGTCTTTAGGACGATTGTGGGTCACACCCCATCTGGCTCTTGAGCACAAATTTGAATGACTCCCCATTGTTTTAATGGGTCAAATAACCTATTGGAGGCGACTTTGAATCGAAGTTTTTAATACCATATTCAATTCTACTCTCCAATATCATTCATTTGATATACTCATTGTTCATATCGGTCCCCATTTGTTTTTGGTTGGCGTTTTTAGAGTAAGGGGGAGGGTCTGCCCCTTTCCAATATTAGCAAATTATATACCTCCTTCCTGACCATATTCGTAATCTACTCTCGAATACCTTTCATTCGAGCCCCATATTGTTATTATCGTCCAATAAATCTATTTTGGGATTGGGGCGACCTCCCAATTACTTGAACCTAATTTTTGATATGAAATTCGTAATCTACTCTTGAATACCTTTCGTTTAAGTCCCATATTGTCCCGATCGGTTCATTTTATTTTTGAGTGGTACTTTTAGGCTAAGGGGGAGGGTCCGCCCCCTTACGATATCAAAAATTTATATAGTCTAATGCTCCTTCCGGACCACCATCCACAATCTGTGAAAATTTCAAAGAAATCGGTTAAGTCGTTTTTGAGTCTATTTGGAGCAAACAAATTTACTAACCCACAAACAAACACAAATTCATTTATATATATATACTAGCTGACCCGGGCCCACTCCGATGCGCCTTCTTTTACTTTATATGGAACAAAATTTTCGTTGGAATGTTTATTTCCGTCAATTAAAGAACTTTTAGTGAAATACCATGCTAAGAAAATAGCATGACTAACAGTTTAACAATATAAGTGTCTTTATCTAAAACCCATTTGATCTTTATTGGTCTACGAATTTAAGTTTGGATGTAAGGTGTACTCCATTCTTAAAATACCCTATTTCAGCCCGATATTCTCATGATGTCTCATTTAGTTTTCGGGGGTGAAGTGGTCCCCCGACACTTGGACCTGCAAAAATCTCAGCACCGTGCTCTTCTTTCAAATACCATTTACGTAAACCGCATATTGCCATTGGTTTAGGGGAGTTTATGGGATGAGGCGTCCCCCAAACACATTTTGTCATATATCTTTATATCATTTATTTGAACCCCATATTGCCATTGTCCTCAAAATTAGATATCAAATTCGTTTTCTAATCTCATTTAAACTCCTTATTGCAAAAGTCAGCAAATATGTCCGATTTGAGGTATTGGCCCTAAAAACTATGAATATTTAGTTCCATTCTCTTTAGACCCAAATAGTCATGGTGAGCAAATATTTCCTATTTGGGGGTTGTTATGGTGGTGGGACGTCCGCTAGCCAGTTGGCCCCTAATGTTGATATCAGATAGGTGGTCTTTTCCCACATACTTTAATTTGATCCCCATATTTCCATAGTCGTCAAACATGGCCGGCTTGGGGGTGTTTTGTGGGAGGGGCGGCCACTCAGTGAATTGGGGTTTAAAATATATATCGGATTCGTGTTCCACTTTAAAAATTTTAGCCTCATATTGCAATAGTCAGAAAATATTTACTATTTGGGTGGTGTTGTGGGGGTGGCGTGGCTTCATAGACACTTTTCCCGAATATTGATATCAAATTCGTGCTTTACTCCCAAAAACCTTTCATTTGAGCCCCATATTGCTATGGTCGTAAATTTGTCAATTGGATATCAGATACGTTTTCTTATGCCAAATACCTTTCATTTGAGTCCCATATTGTCGTGATTTGTCTAAATATATGTTTGGTAGGTTTTAGGGTGGGGCAGCCCCTATAGGTACCCCATCCAAAATTTGGATACCAAATTTTTATACCCTCCACCATAGGATGGGGGTATACTAATTTCGTCATTCTGTTTGTAACTACTCGTAATATTCGCCTGAGACCCCATAAAGTATATATATTCTTGATCGTCGTGACATTTTATGTCGATCTAGCCATGTCCGTCCGTCTGCCCATCCGTCTGTCTGTCGAAAGCACGCTAACTTCCGAAGGAGTAAAGCTAGCCGCTTGAAATTTTGCACAAATACTTCTTATTAGTGTAGGTCGGTTTTGTAAATGGGTCATATCGGTCCATGTTTTGATAAAGCTGGCATATAAACCGATCTTGGGTCTTGACTTCTTGAGCCTCTAGAGTGCGCAGTTCTTATCCGATTTGAATGAATTTTGGCACGACGTGTTTTATTATGATATCCAATAACTGTACCAAGTATGGTTCAAATCGGTTCATAACCCGATATAGCTGTCATATAAACCGATCTGGGATCTTGACTTCTTGAGCCTGTAGAGGTCGCAATTATTATCCGATTTGCATGAAATTTTGTACGACGGATCCGCTCATGACCAACTACAAACGTGTTTATTTTTTGAGCCCCCAAAGGGCGCAATTCTTATTTGAATTGACTGACATTTTACAAAGGTCTCCAACATATAATTTACAGACGGACGGACATGGCTAGATCGATATAAAATGTCGCGACGATCAAGAGTATATTTACTTTGTGGGGTCTCAGACAAATATGTGGAGGGAGAATGAGAATATCGGGCTGAAATGAATTATTTTAAGAATGGAGTACACCTTCATCCAAACTTAAATTCGTAGACCAACAAAGATCATATGGGATTTAGATAAAGGCACACATATTGTAAAACTGTTAGTCACGCAATATACTATTTTCGTACCATGATATTTCACTAAATATCTTTAATTGTCGAAAATAAACACTCCAAGGAAACTTTTGTTCCATATAAAGTAAAAGAAGGTGCAGCGGACCGGGCTCTGGTCTGCTAGTATATACATAAAATATATTCATAGCAATAATTATGTCAAATATATATTTGTTCCGTATAAAGTAAAAGAAGGCGCGGCGGAGCGTGCTCGGTTCAGCGGGTTTGAAATTTTGTGCGCTCTCATATAGTACCCTAAAAAAAAATATTTGGTATCCAAATTTCAGATTGGGTACCTAGGGGCCCGCCCCACCCTAAAACCATATGTACCAAATATATATTTAGACCAATCACGACAATATGGGACTCAAATGAAAGGTATTTAGGATAAGAAAACGTATCTGATATCCAATTGTCGGACCATGTGCTAGGGGGACCACCCCTAAATCGGACATATATAACGGCCATGGCAATTTGGGTCTCAAATGAAAGGTATTTGCGAATAGAATACGAATCTAATATCCAAATGTGGGACCACGTATCGTGGGGTCCACCCCTTCCCCAAAAAGAACTTATTTGCTGACCATTGGAATATGGGGCTTAAATAAAAGGTATTTAAGTGTAGAACTCGAATCTGATATCCAAATATGGGATTAAGTGTTAAGGGGGCAACCTCTCTCAAAAACATCCTCCCAAGGGGACAAATTTACTACCATGGCAATTTGGATCTCAA
Organism: Stomoxys calcitrans; assembly: GCF_963082655.1. Lineage (NCBI taxonomy): Eukaryota > Metazoa > Arthropoda > Insecta > Diptera > Muscidae > Stomoxys > Stomoxys calcitrans. The sequence continues at coordinate 97,684,580 of NC_081552.1, read as the reverse complement.
ATGAAAGGTATTTGCGAATAGAATACGAATCTAATATCCAAATGTGGGACCACGTATCGTGGGGTCCACCCCTTCCCCAAAAAGAACTTATTTGCTGACCATTGGAATATGGGGCTTAAATAAAAGGTATTTAAGTGTAGAACTCGAATATGATATCCAAATATGGGATCAAGTGTTTAGGGGGCAACCTCTCTCAAAAACATCCTCCCAAGGGGACAAATTTACTACCATTGCAATATGGGGCTCAAATGAGAAATCTTTGTGCGTAAAGCATTAACCTGATGTCAATATTCGGGAAAAGTGTCTATTGGGGCCACCCCACCACCACAACACCACCCAAATAGGATGTATTGGGTTGCTCAAAAAGTAATTGCCGATTTTTTAAAAGAAAGTAAATGCATTTTTAATAAAACTTAGAATGAACTTTAATCAAATATACTTTTTTTACACTTTTTTTCTAAAGCAAGCAAAAAATAACAGCTGATAACTGACAGAAGAAAGAATGCAATTACAGAGTCACAAGCTGTGAAAAAATTTGTCAACGCCGACTTTATGAAAAATCCGCAATTACTTTTTGGGCAACCCAATATTTGTTGACTATTGCAATATGAGGCTCAAATAAGAGGGTATTTAGAGTAGAACACTAGTCCGATATATATTTTCAAGGCCAACTCACTGAGCGGCCGCCCATCTCCCAAAACACCCCCCAAGCCGGTCATGTTAGCCGTCTATTGGAATATGGGGCTCAAAGGAATGGTATGTGCGAGTAGACCACGTATCTGATATCAACATTATGGACCAACTGTCTAGGGGACGTCCCACCACCATAACAACCCCCAAATAGGACATATTTGCTCACCAAGACAATTTTGGTCTTAAAGAGAGTGGAACTAAATTTTTAAAGTTTTAAGGGCCAATACCCCAAACCGGACATATTTGCTGACTTTTGCAATAAGGAGAATTTAATATCCAATTTTGAGGCAAATGGCAATATGGGGTTCAAATAAATGATATATAGTTATATGAGAATAGAGCACGTTGCTGATATATATATTCAGGGCTTAGTAATTGTGGGACCACCTCACTCCCCAAAACACCCCTAAATCCGGCATATTTAACGATCATGTCAACGTGGAGCTTAAATGAAAGGAATTGGGGGGTAGAGCAAGAATTGATACCCACTTTCGTGACCAATTTTCTGGGGGTTTACCCCTTTCCTAAAATACCCGACAAAGAGGAATTTTTTACTGACCATCCCAGTATGTGGCTCAAATGAAAGGTATTTGAGATTAGAAAACGAATTTGTTAACCTATTTTGGGGCCATGTGTTTGGGGGACGCCTCATCGTGTAAACTCCCCTAAACCAATGACAATATGGGGTTTAAATAAATGGTATTTGAAAGAAGAGCACGATGCTGATATTTCTCAGGGCCAAGTGTCTGGCGGACCACCTCACCCCCCAAAAACACCCCTAAATCAGATATCATGAGAATATCGGGCTGAAATAAAGTATTTTAAGAATGGTGTACTCCTTACATTAAATTCATAGACCAATAAAGATTATATGGGATTCAGATAAAGGCACTTGTATTGTTAAAATGTTAATCAAGCGATATACTATTTTCGTAGGATGGTATTTCACTAAAAGCTCTTTAATTGTGAAAAATAAATATTCCAAGAAAATTTTGCTCCATATAAAGTAAAATAAGGCGCAGCGGAGCGGGCCCGGGTCAGCTAGTATTTAATAAAACATTAATTGGATACTAAATTTTTACAAACTTTCGTCCTATCCTGCTCTTAGCTTATGAATTTGAGGATATAACGAACATATGGTTAATATCCAAATTAATTGCTTTAGAAAATTACCGCTACAAATAATTGGCATAAAAATAGCTTTTGCACTCAATGCCATATTATTTGGAATTCTTAGAATAGAGTCAATCAATTGAAATCAATATTTTTAATTAATTTCTCTGTCCTTTTAGTATGAGCAAATATTATGAATCCTCTGTGAACCATTTTGGTGTACTTTTATTTCATAAATGTGCTGGTTGGGATGGTTGCGACTATTGCTAGATATTTGTTTGCATATTAAAGATTTTGAATTGCTTTTAATTGTCCTTTCATCTGTCATGTTGACATAGGCTATCTGTTGGCTTTGTGCTAGCTCTAACAAAATGGGATACCATGAAAAAGAGATTAACTTAATCCAAGTATTTGTTTGACTTTATCATAAAGGTCCGATTGTGACTTGTGAGAGGTATATTTTAAAAGCTTTAGTTTGGGAGAGCACTACAGAATAACTGAATAGTAGGTATTATGCAATTCAAACTTAACTTAATTATTTCTTCAACATCGAATAGCTTCCAAACGAATCAATTAAATTTATTTTTGATAAGTGGCCAACTTCACATTTAAGCGGACATACATAGGCACGACAACTTTTGCGTGAAGAGCCTCCGGTCGTAGTCAATAAATATATATATTTGTCTAGTCTACATAGTTAGACTAATGAATTTATAGTTTGTTAGCAATTCTCTATGGCTCCAATAACCTGTTTAAGAGGAAGCAGCTCTGATCTGTAAAATTTTCGACCAGAGACTGTGTAAACACAAAAACGACGATGAAAGGAGTTTTGAATTTATATGGAGGGCGATGCATTTTCAACGAATAGCAATTTCTGGCAATTTTTCATGTATTTGTTATAACAATCATCGGGTGTTATAACCATATTTAGCAAGAAGTTTTAAGGGGCTCACAATTTGAAATTTCAGCATAATCGAGAAACACATGCACCTCTTATGAGCTTAAAAGCTGAAATCGGGACATAGGTCAATGTGTCTGCTATATCCAAAAACAATCAATTTTTATACCCTCCACCATAGGATGGGGGTATACTAATTTCGTCATTCTGTTTGTAACTACTCGAAATATTCGTCTGAGACCCCATAAAGTATATATATTCTTGATCATCGTGAAATTTTATGTCGATCTAGCCATGTCCGTCCGTCTGTCCGTCCGTCCGTCTGTCCGTCGAAAGCACGCTAACTTCCGAAGGAGTAAAGCTAGCCGCTTGAAATTTTCCACAAATACTTCTTATTAGTGTAGGTCGGTTGGTATTGTAAATGGGCCATATCGGTCCATGTTTTGATATAGCTGCCATATAAACCGATCTTGGGTCTTGACTTCTTAAGCCTCTAGAGTGCGCAATTCTTATCCGATTGGAATGAAATTTTGCACGACGTATTTTGTTACAATATCCAACAACTGTGCCAAGTATAATTCAAATCGGTCCATAACCTTGTATAGCTGTCATATAAACCGATCTTGGGTCTTGACTTCTTGAGCCTCTAGAGTGCGCAATTCTTATCCGATTGGAATGAAATTTTGCACGACGTGTTTTGTTACGATATCCAACAACTGTGCTAAGTATGGTTGAAATCGGTCCGTAACCTGATATAGCTGCCATATAAACCGATCTTGGGTCTTGACTTCTTGAGACTCTAGAGTGCGCAATTCTTATCCGATTGGAAAGAAAATTTGCACGACGTGTTTTGTTACGATATCCAACAACTGTGCCAAGTATAGTTCAAATCGGTCCATAACCTGATATAGCTGCCATATAAACCGATCTTGGGTCATGACTTCTTGAGCCTCTAGAGTGCGCAATTCTTATCCGATTGGAATGAACTTTTGCACGACGTGTTTTGTTACGATATCCAACAACTGTGCCAAGTATGGTTCAAATCGGTTCATAGCCTGATATAGATGTCATATAAACCGATCTTGGGTCTTGAATTCTTGAGCCTATACAGGGCGCAATTCTTATCCGATTGGATTGGAATTTCGCACGACGTGTTTTGTTATGATACCCAACAACTGTGCCAAGTATGGTTCAAATCGGTAAATAACCTGATATAGCTGCCATATAAACCGATCTTGGGTCTTGATCGGTTGGCACAGTTGTTAGACGTCATAACAAAACACGTCGTGCAAAATTTCATTCCAATCGGATAAGAGTTGCGCACTCTAGAGGCTCAAGAAGTCATGACCCAAGATCGGTTTATATGGCAGCTATATCAGGTTATGGACCGATTTGAACCATACTTGGCACAGTTGTTGGATATCGTAACAAAACACGTCGTGCAAATTTTCTTTCCAATCGGATAAGAATTGCGCACTCTAGAGTCTCAAGAAGTCAAGACCCAAGATCGGTTTATATGGCAGCTATATCAGGTTACGGACCGATTTCAACCATACTTAGCACAGTTGTTGGACGTCATAACAAAACACGTCGTGCAAAATTTCATTCTGATCGGATAAGAATTGCGCACGCTAGAGGCTCAAGAAGTCAAGACCCAAGATCGGTTTATATGGCTGCTATACTAGGTTATGGACCGATTTGAACCATACTTGACACAGTTGTTGGATATCATAGCAAACCACGTCGTGCAAAATTTCATTCCAATCGGATAAGAATTGCGCACTCTAGGGTCTCAAGAAATCAAGACCCAAGATCGGTTTATATGGCAGCTAATTCAAAGCGTGGACCGATATGGCCCATTTACAATACCAACCGACCTACACTAATAAGAAGTATTTGTACAAAATTTCAAGCGGCTAGCTTTACTCCTTCGGAAGTTAGCGTGCTTTCGACAGACAGACGGACGGACGGACGGACAGACAGACGGACATGGCTAGATCGACATAAAATGTGACGACGTTCAAGAATATATATACTTTATGGGGTCTCAGACGAATATTTCGAGTAGTTACAAACAGAATGACGAAATTAGTATACCCCCCATCTTATGGTGGAGGGTATAAAAATTTAGATATCTAAAACAGAAAGATGTCAATTATGATTTGGCCAAAAATAATCACTAAGCGATTCTCAAAATCATCCACACAAAATTCCAAGAAATTTCACAAAGAAAACATGGGTGGAAAATCGAAATTGAGCTTCCGATTTTAAACAACAAACTTCAGTTTAATTCCATATACAATGTGAAGCAAAACTGAGAGGATGATTCACATGAAGTTGGGGAAGTTATCTATTTAACTAAAGTGGACAGTTACATGTATTTGGAAGGGATTATTCACAACTTTCTATGAGATTTTTTATACCCACCACCGAAGGATGGGGGTATATCCATTTTGTCATTCCGTTTGTAACACATCGAAATATCCATTTTCGACCCTATAAAGTATATATATTCTTGATCAGCGTAAAAATCTAAGACGATCTAGACATGTCCGTCCGTCTGTCCGTCTGTCTGTTAAAATCACGCTACAGTCTTTAAAAATAGAGATATTGAGCTGAAATTTTGCACATATTCTTTTTTTTGTCCATAAGCAGGTTACGTTTGAAGATGGACAATATCGGACTATATCTTGATATAGCCCCCATATTGACCGATCCGCCGATTTAGGGTCTTAGGCCCATAAAAGCCACATTTATTATCCGATTTTGATGAAATTTGGGACAGTGAGTTGTGTTAGGCTCTTCGGCATCCTTCGTAAATTTGGCTTAGATCGGTCAAGATTTGGATATAGCTGCCATATAGACCGATTCTCCGATTTACGGTCTTAGGCCCATAAAAGCCACACTTATTATCCGATTTTGCTGAAATTTGGGACAGTGAGTTGCGTTAGGCCCTTCGACATTCTTCTTCAATTTGGCTCAGATCGGTACAGATTTAAATATAGCTGCCATATAGACCGATCCTCCGATTTAGGGTCTTAGGCCCATAAAAGCCACATTTATTATCCGATTTTGCTGAAATTTGGGACAGTGAGTTGTGTTAGGCCTTTTGATATCCCTCATCAATTTGGTGCAGATCGATCCAGTTTTGGATACAGCTGCCATATAGACCGATCTCTCGATTTCAGGTTTTGGGCCCATAAAAGGCGCATTTATTGTCCGATGTCGCCGAAATTTGGGACAGTGTGTTATGTTAAGCCCCTCGACATTATTCTGCAATATGGCACAGATCGGTTAAGGTTTGGATATAGCTGCCATATAGACCGATCTCTCTATTTAAGGTTTTGGGCCCATAAAAGATGCAGTTATTGTCCGGTGTCGCCGAAATTCAGGAACGTGAGTTGAGTTAGGCACTTCGACATTTTTCTGAAACTTGGCCCAAATCGGTTCAGATTTGGATATAGCTGCCATGTAGACCGATATCTTGATTCAAAGTTTTGGCCCCATAATAGGCGTATTTATAATCCGATTTCACTGAAATTTGACACAGTGGCTTATGTTGGGCTTTTCGAAAAACGTGTAGTGTGTAGCTCAGATAGGTTTATTTTTAGATAAAGCTACTTAAAAGACCAATATTTTGCAATACACACTTGAACAATGACTTGTACTTATAAGTATTTGGTCCAAATCGGAACATATTTTGATATAACTGCTATGGAACAAAAGGTATACAATTTTTACCGGATTTTGATGAAAGGTGGTTTACGTATATTCCCGAGGTGGTGAGTATCCAAAGTTCGGCCCGGCCGAACTTAACTCCTTTTTACTTGTTTAGAAATAGAAATGATCCAAAAATTGCAATTGCATTCTAGCGACAAAAAAGTACATTTAATGAACAATGTTAAATTTGTAGCCGTTGAGTGAAGCCGACGTGTTTTTATTTCGCTCCCCATAGAAAAAATAAATATTGGGTTGCCCAAAAACTAATTGTCTGTAATAAAGTAGTAATATAGTCGGCGTTAAAAATTTTTTTCAACGGCTTGTGACTCTGTAATTGCATTCTTTCTTCTGTCAGTTATCAGCTGTGTTGCCCAAAAACTAATTGTCTGTAATATAGTAGTAATATAGTCGGCGTTAAAAATTTTTTTCAACGGCTTGTGACTCTGTAATTGCATTCTTTCTTCTGTCAGTTATCAGCTGTTACTTTTAGCTTGCTTTAGAGAAAAAGTGCGCGAAATTTTGTTTACATTTGTTTGTTTGGCGTCAATTTTAATATGGGTACCACATGTATTGAAAGAAATTCCTTTAACAAACCGAATCAACGCTTGTAATATGCACCTTAAACGCAATGAATTCGATCCGTTTTTAAAACGAATCATAACTGGAGATGAAAAATGGATTGTTTACAACAACGTTAGTCGAAAACGATCATGGTCCAAGCATGGTGAACCAGCTCAAACCACTTCAAAGGCTGATATCCACCAAAAGAAGGTTATGCTGTCTGTTTGGTGGGATTGGAAGGGTGTGGTATATTTTGAGCTGCTTCCAAGGAACCAAACGATTAATTCGGATGTTTAATGTCAACAATTGGACAAATTGAATACAGCCATCAAGGAAAAGCGACCTGAAATGGTCAATCGTAAAGGTGTCATATTCCACCAGGACAACGCTAGACCGCACACATCTTTGGTCACTCGCCAAAATCTGAGTGAGCTTGGCTGGGAAGTGGAGGATGCTGGAAGGGATTGAATTGACATTCCAAGCACTTCTACGGAAACTGGAAAAAGATTCAGATATCCCGAAAAGCATAACACTGCTAAAATACTGAAGAAGAAAAGGAGCTCTCCGCTTCCAAGTACTCTGGAAAACCAAGCCAGCCATCCCGCAATGGAGACTCCAGACAGTGTCCTGCGGAGGTAGACAAAGTTGGAACAGGAACGAAGGAAGCGCGCACGGCCCCTGAGTCTTCATGGAGGACTTTGACTTCCAAAAGGAGGCCAGAGCCATGACGTAAGGGGAAGATGGACGCTGAGAATGGTAAGGAGCCGCCCTCTTACGCCAGAGTGGCAAAAAAGCACAACAGAGATTAGCAGACTTATGCAGTCATCAATATCGGCTGTGCATCCGGTAGAATTCCACCAGATCATCGGTCCCAAGTGGATGATCTGGTTAACGATCTGATTTTTGAACATGTGTGGAACTCTGTAGAGGGTCCACCCATACAAATGATGAGCTGCGAGTTTAGAGGGGACATCTTTACGCTGCGTTTTGTGTCGGCTGAATGTATTGATACCGTCAAACAGTTTGTCAGAGGTACTCACGCTCCCTGGGAGGGCGCAAAGCTCGACCTGATGAGAAAGATGGATACCCCCCAGCTCACAAATTTGCGACGGAACGCATGTTTGGATTCTTGGGCAAGCAAAACGAAGGTTTGGTCGCAGAGAATTGGGAGGTATTCCTCAGGGAGGAGAAGGAGGAAGGTACTCTCTTTGAGGTTGGCATTGATCAAGTCTCCGTGATAAGTTTGGCTAAGACTAAAGTCATGGCGCACTACGGGAGCAAAGCTGTCTTTTTCAAGATTGGGAAGACTAGGATAGGCAGAAATTTTCATTCTGCGACATCAGGCCGTGCAGTGGCAAGGGATTCAGCACAGCCCAACAAACAGACGGCCGACAAAGCGACAATCACGGCATCTCTCAATATTGGAATGACTAGGATAAGCAAAGATCCTAATACTAAAATATAAGGCAGTGCAGTGGCGAGAAACTCAACACAGCCTAACAAATAGGAACCCGACGACGGACCCATCACCGACTTAAAGATTCGGAATACTGGGATTGGTAAAGATCCTAATATTGAAACATTAGACAGCGCAGCGACAGGAGTCTCAATGCAACCCACTGAACAGGGAGCCGATGATGGTACCATCATCTACTCCCAAGAAGCCCATTTAGTTCATATATGGAAGGCTAAGTTAGGCAAAGATCCTAGTATTGAAACATCAGGTAGTACAAGGAATGGAAACCCAATAAAGCTTAACGAACAGGGACCTGAGAATAGAACCATTACCGACTTTATAAAAAGCCGGATGACTATACTAGGCGATGAACCTAAAACGATGACATCAGGCAGTGCAGTGACAGAAAGTCAATGCAGTCTAAAGAACAGGGAGCAGACGATGAGATCATCACCGACTCCCAAGATGCCCATTTATTGGAGGACCAATGACAAAGGTAGATAAACCTCCACGGGAGCGAGTCTACTACACACGCTCTAATGGAGAAAATCAGCAAGGGCACGATTCATATTGTCTTAATTCAGGAGCCATGGACGACCCGGAACAAAGTTTTAGGACTGAACCATATCAACTACCAATTATTCTATGATAACACTGGTACTCGGCCGAGGACCTGCGTTACTTATCGTAATAATTTGAATTATATATTTTCCCCAGAGTAGTCAACGTCGGATGCAACAGTGGTGAGACAATGAGACGGTGGAGCATACCTGCCATCACTTTATCTGCCATTCGACTCTCCGACACCGCCACCCACGTCGGAGCTGCAACGGCTAGTGAGGAAATCAAATCAGACAGGAAACGAGGTACTAATAGGGTGCGATGCGAACACTCACCACATTTCATGGGGTAGTACCAACTCTAATAAGCGGGGCAAAGCCCTGGCAGAGTTCTTGAATACTAACGACCTAATAACACTTAATATTGGTAACACCGCTACCTTTGTTAATAGGATTACGGAGGAGGTATTACGTCACATGACGATATGTTCGAAAAATCTGATCGATGAGGTTCAGAATTGGAGGGTTTCCATGGAACACTCTTTCTCTGACCATCGCTACATTAGGTCTCGAATAGCACAGCCAGCGTAGAATCCGATAAGCTTCCGGAATAAGTTGAAAACCAACTGGATAAAATTCGGAAGGCTCCACAGAAGAAGACTTGGGCTAGATAAGTTAGATTGTCCAAGCATAGAAGACATTGACGAAAATGTCAATAGGATTACGACTGCACTGGTGGGGTCCTTCGAAGACAGTTGTCTTCTTCGTGAAAGTAAATCAACCCAAGAAAAACCCTGGATGACCGGGGAGATTTGCAATATTGGGAAAGAGGTCTTCAGATTTTAAAAGAGCACGTCATAAAAAGGCGGAAGTTTATTGGTGTGTGTATTACACACGGCTCAAGGAATACAATAAGATTACCAGAGCGGCAAAACGTGCCTCCTAGCAGCTTTTCTGCGAACAGGTCGATAGCGTTAATGACGCCGCCAAGATAAAAAAGTTTCTCTCAAAAACCCATGTCCAAACTGAAACTTGAGTAGACGATATGGGAGTGAGAGCAGAGACAACGGAGGACATGTTGAGGCTTTTGATAAAAAAACCATTTTCCACAGGATACGAAGGGACTCACGGAGACACCGGAATCTTGAAGTAATGACGTTGATCCAAGGTTTATAATAACGGAATTTATGGTGAAGGAATCCTTGAGGAGCTTCAAACCATTTAAGTCACCCGGACCTGATGGAATATTTCTGGCGTTACTACAGAAAGAGGCAGACTATCCTGGTCAAAATTTTCACAGCATGCATAGGATACCCTCCACCATAAGATGGGGGGTATACTAATTTCGTCATTCTGATTGTAACTACTTGAAATATTCGTCTTAGACCCCATAAAGTATATATATTCTTGATCGTCGTGAAATTTCATGTCGATCTAGCCATATCCGTCCGTCTGTCTGTCCGTCCGTCTGTCTGTCGAAAGCACGCTAACTTCCGAAGCAGTAAAGCTAGCCACTTGAAAATTTGCACAAATACTTCTTATTAGTGTAGGTCGGCTGGTATTGTAAATGGACCATATCGGTCCATGTTTTGATATAGCTGCCATATAAACCGATCTTGGGTCTTGACTTCTTGAGCCTCTAGAGTGCGCAATTCTTATCCGATTGGAATGAAATTTTGCACTACGTGTTTTGTTATGATATCCAACAATTGTGCCAAGTATGGTTGAAATCGGTTCATAACCTTATATAGCTGCCATATATACCGATCTTGGGTCTTGACTTCTTGAGCCTCTAGAGTGCGCAATTCTTTTCCGATTGGAATGAAATCTTGCACGACGTGTTTTGTTATTATATCCAACAACTGTGCCAAGTATGGTACAAATCGGTTCATAACCTGATATAGCTGTCATATAAAACGATCTTGGGTCTTGACTTCTTGAGCCTCTAGATTGCGCAATTCTTATCCGATTGGGATGAAATTTTGCACGACGTGTTTTCTTATGATATCCAACAACTGTGCCAAGTATGGTTCAAATCGGTCCATAACCTTATATACCTGTCATATAAACCGATCTTGGGTCTTGACTTCTTGAGCCTCTAGAGGGCGCAATTCTTATCCAATTTGAATGAATTTTGGCACGTAGTATTTTGTTATGATATCCAACAACTGTGCCAAATATGGTTCAAATCCGTTCATAACCTGATATAGCTGCCATATAAACCGATCTGGGGTGTTGACTTCTTGAGCCTCTAGAGTGCGCAATTCTTATCCGATGGGAGTGAAATTTTGCACGACGTGTTTCGTTATTATATCCAACAACTGTGCCAAGTATGGTTCAAATCGGTTCATAACCTGATATAGCTGCCATATAAACCGATCTGGGATCTTGACTTCTTGAGCCTCTAGAGGTCGCAATTATTATCCGATTTGCCTGAAATTTTGTACTACGGATTCTCGTATGACCATTAACATACGTGTTTATTATGGTCTGAATCGGTATATAGCCCGATACAGCTCCCATATAAATCGATCTCTCTATTTTACTTATTGAGCCCACAAAGAGCGCAATTCTTATTCGAATTGGCTGACATTTTACACAGGTCTCCAACATAAATATAATTTAATTGTGGTCCAAACCGGACCATATCTTAATATCGCTCTAATCGCAGAGCAAATCTTTTCTTATATCCTTTTTTTTTTTGCCTTAGAAGAGATGCCGGGAAAAGAACTCGACAAATGCGATCCATGGTGGAGGGTATATAAGATACTCTGAAAGCCTGGCAGGAGGTAAGGGTGGTGTTTATACCCAGGCCCGCCGAGGCAAGTTATGCGACGCCAAAGGAACGTATTATGGAAACCATGATAAAGTGTAGGACATCCAGCTCAAATGCAAACAGCATGCCTATATCAATTGAAGGTCGGTGGAGACTGCCCTGCACGAGGTTGTACATAAAATAGAAGAATCCCTCGATGCCAAAACGTACACAAGAGGAGACTTTTAACAATGTGCGGTATGGCAAACTGATCCAGTCCTTAGACCAGTACCGGGGGGACCCGATCCTTAGAGATTGAATAAACCATATTCTAAGGAACAGGTTGATAAATGGTGTGTCCCATGGCATAAATAAAAGGGAGAAGGTGGCACAGGGCATGCCACAGGGGGGCATTTTATTGCCACTCCTATGGGTGACCACCATAAATGACCTATTACGGATGCTAACTGAGGAGGGATTTGAACCCGTCTTCTACGCAGACGACGTTATAATACTTCTACGGTGTAAGGATCCGAACGAGCTATGCAGAAGGGTCGAAAGGGTCTTGCATATGGCATATGACTGGGCTGGACCCAGAGGTCTCAATGTTAACCCAGAGATGACTGAAATATGCCTGTTCACGAGGAAGACAAAGGTGGGCCAATTTAACGCACCACGTTTCCTCAATAAGACTATTTCGATATCTGACAAGGTCAAATTTTTAGGTGTGATCTTGGACAGGAAACTGAATTGGAAGTGTCACATTCAGGAGCGTACTGAGAAGTCGCACAGATGTTGGGCACTATGTAGGCGGGCCGTAGGCTCGAAATGGGGCCTGAATCCTAGCATAGTCCATTGGCTCTACAGGAGCGTGATTTGATCAATACTTACTTACGCCTCAGTAGTTTGGTGGACTTGGTGGAGAAAAAGTGCAACATAAGGACAATACAACAGGTTCAGAGAACATGTTTTCTTGGCATAGGCGGAGCGATGAGGAACACGCCCACTAGGGCACTGGAGACTATTTTAGATATCCGACCCATTGACATACAGATTAAGTGTGAGGCAGCCACTGCGGCTATGAGACTTAAGACTTAATGGAAGAATGGATTGAGGATGGGAGCAGCTCATACCATCGCGGTATAATCGAGGCGACGATAGAATACCTGGAAGGAAGGGAAAAGGTTTCCGATCGGATACCTGAGATAAACCTTGTAGTCGAGTGCAAGGCACTGCTGCCATCGGCACAGTCTTGGATTGACGAACAATCCGAACATTTCAAAAACAGACAATACGCCGACTTATTGGACCGTGTCAATGTTTTTCATAAAACTCCCGACTTAAAAATAGTTGACGGCTACTTGTACAGACGGACTGAACATTGTACTGGGGATCAGCTGCGAGACGATTTTGCTTGGAAGCTTTGGATACCCAAAGAATTGATTAGAGACGTCCTTAGTAAAGCGCACGACAGCCTTCTCTCATCACACTGTGGTATAAATAAAACCTTGGAGAAAATACGTCGTTATTATTTTTGGCCCAATCTCGTTAATGATGTGAGGGATTACATTAATGCTTGTGAAGTTTGTAAAGGTACAAAACATCCCAATTTTACTATGCGTCCGCCAATGGGTAAAACTAGCGAGACAGGTAGATTCTTTCAGAAGTTGTACATAGATTTTCTTGGCCCTTACCCTCGATCGAAGGTAGGCCATATTGGTATATTCATTGTTGTCGATCATTTTTCGAAGTTTTGCTTTTTAAAGCCTGTTAAGAAATTCACAGCCGACGTTGTCGTCAGATATTTGGAGCAGGAACTTTTCCATGTTTATGGCACTCCTGAGACTATTGTTTCTGACAATGGTGCTCAGTTTAAATCTTCTCAGTTCAAGCAGTTGTTAGAAGCATACGGTGTTACTCATGTTTGTACTGCGATATATTCGCCCCAGGCAAATGCGTCTGAGCGAGTTAATCGTTCAGTACTGGCGGCCATTCGGGCATACATAAAGAACGACCATAGTACTTGGGATGAAAATCTCAGCAGCATCAGTTGTTCCTTACGGTCATCTGTGCATGCGTGTATAGGTACTTCACCCTACTATCTAACTTTTGGACAACATATGGTCACGAATGGTCATACATATTCTTTGCTTCGTAACCTCGGTATGTTGGAGGATCGCAGTGTGCGCTTTGATCGAGAAGATACTTTGGACATTGTCAGAGGGAATGCTTCCAGGAACATAGCTAAGAGACAGGAACAGAATGAGAGGCAGTACAATTTACGGTCCAGAATCGTAAACTACGTTGATGGTCAAGAAGTTTTTAGAAGAAACTTCAAACAAAGCAATTTCGAGAAAAGCTACATATTCAAGTTAGCTCCACCATTTTTGAAGGCAAGAATTCGGAAGAAAGTTGGCAATTATTATTATGAGTTGGAAGATTTAGGTGGTCGTTTTATTGGTGTTTATCACGCCAAAGATATTAGACAGTAAGAATACTCTACTATGAATTACATCGATTTTAGATTACGTTATTGTGAATTTTTTTAGCTACATGCGGGATCAGCTTTGTGTCCCTCTTAGATCCCCAAACCTGATTTTGGCGGGGGGGAATTGTAGGGTCGCTTGTAGCTATTTTTCTACTTTGCGATTTTTTTTCTTTGTTTTATGAATAAATAATATAGAATGTATATTGGTTAAATGGGAAAAGAAATATTGGCGTGGGATTCGAACCATTTGCATTTTGGTTGCTGGTGTTAGGTCTTAACCACTAGGCTACCATTGGCGGCAGGACAATATGATTTTCTTTGGATGGGTTTCGCTGCATATGTATTTGTATTGCCTAGTGGCAATGCACTGGTTTGCAAAACTGGTTTTTTGCAACTTTTCTACCTGCTTTGGGTTTCAAATCAGATTTGCATTAGTATTGGTGGTATTTTTCCGTGGAACTTTTCGAAATAGCTGCAATTTTCCAAATTTCTGGAAAATTTGCGTGCCCTTCGCAACCCTTCCAATCCTTGTTTCCTCTATAAATAGTTGCAGCGACGCCAAGGTCTTTCTATTGTTTGTTTCACGCACACCTGGATCTTGGACGTCGCAGCTGCAAACCTTTTTGTCTTGTCTTGGACTTTTGTTCATGTAAGTATAGGAGCTTTTTGTTTTGTTAATCCTTGCATTTCCAAGAAGGACATTTTTTTCTTAGGGCGACATAAACATTGGTTGAAGCCATAATTTTCTTGGATTCCTTGACAAGGATTTGGATCCTCTCGCGTAAATAATCCTGTTTTTTTTTCTGCAAGAATTGCTGATTTTTCCCCTTTTTCTGTGGCTCCGAGCTCATCTTTGCATTTTGTTTTTACACAATTGTTGTGTATGCAGAATCTCTGCGTAAGAGAGGTAATTATTTTATTTGCTGCTGGCCTTGGTTTTATTTGTCACAATTTTTACATTGGCAAATTGTCCACATTTTTTTTAGGCATTTTTATTGGTTTTGGAAGGCCATAACGACTTTGGAGTACACTACTTTTTGCGTACGGGCAACCCTCATCGGAAACCCGCAACAATTTTCTAGTTGGAACTCTGCTGAAGGCAGCCTAGGCGAAGCAAATTTACCCTACATCAAGTGTGATTAGTGAAAGTGTTTGTGCGCGAAATTTTATAAAGAACAGTCCAAGCGAAATCGTGAAAACCAGAAATTCCATGCTCATAAGACCCAAATTAAAGTTTTATCAGTAAAAATCATTCTTTTAGTTTAAATTAAAGTTAAGTTTAGTTTTTTGTAAATATGCAGAAATCGGGAATTCGGGAATTTTTTTTAAATCGTCGCATGAAAGTAATAAGAGTATTCGAAGTATAATTTAAATCGTGTGGAAATTAACCAAAAATTAAAGAAAAGACATTTTATCAGTTTTCCCAACAACAATTTTATTAAAAAACCCTTAAAACAGCTCTACTGCGGAAATCCAGTGAAGGATCCTTCATCGTGGGACCCGTAAGAATGTAAGTGAGTCATTTCCTTTTCCTTTATCGATTCCCTGCACTACCAACAGTCAAGAAAACCAGGGACACTGGTCTTACCGACCAGATCATAATTTCCCCTAAGTGTCCAAAAGTTGAAAATGGCAATGATGTTGACTATTGGAGTGTAGGTGAATTCAATTTACCAGTGACAGAAATCAAAAGACCTAATTCATCTCTTAGAGTAAATTGTACAACATTTTAATAAGTGCGTTTTAGCCTAGTTGGCTTGTGCCTGGTCTTACCAGTCGGTAGATCTCCGGGTAAATTAATTCAAAGTTTTTTTGTTTGAAAATTATAGACTTTGGTGCTTTATTTAATCATTTACATCCATTAAATGTTATTTCCAGCAATGTTCATAAAAAGACATTAACGGATTAAAAAAAAAGACCCAAATAAAATATTAATTTAAACTATCCTAATTTTATCCCCGTTCGACTTGACAATTAGTCGCCAAAGTTCTTGGTCGTCCGATAGCTCAGTTGGCTAGAGCCTAGGATTTCCAGACGGGAGATCCTCGGTTCAAACCCCGGTACGGTCATTGATCATCTTTAATTTTTTAAATTTAATTTCTTTGAAATTTTTACTAATACATGTGTTTTCGATATATTTATGGTGGTGTAAAATTATTATTACACGTGTAAGTTGTTTAGCTGGCCTGTGAAATTAATTATCCGCAACCTTGATCGGTGGTCGTGTAGCTTAAATGGCTAAAGCGCGTCGTTGACAGACGAGAGGTCGTGGGTTCAAGCCCTGCTCCGGACATTTAATTTTTTTTTTGTTTTTTTTTTATATTATTCTAATTAATTTTGGCTTTTTCCCTTTTATTTTGATTTTTTTTAAGTCTTTTGATTTTTGATTACTGATTTTATTTATATTATTGTTGTTGTTTTGAGAAGATAATGTCTAAAGAAGAAAAATGTTTCTATCCGTGGTTTTTATTACAATTTTTTTTTTTATTCGCGGAAAAGTAACTATATATTTTCTTTGAAAAATTAAAAACAAGAAAGAAAAACGAATTTAATAGAAAATAATTTTAGCTGGAAATGTTGAACTCTATAATGACCTAATTTCAAATCCCATTTTAACTTTTTGTTAATGAATTTTTTTCCCCGTTTTGCAAGTAAAATTAGTTTTTTTTCGAATACTTTTATAATCTTTATTACTATTATTTTTATGCATGCTTTTATATACCCATATCTATGATATTCGAACTGGATATATCTTTTTCAGCATTTTTGTTATTATGTTTTGTGTTTTTTTCGCGGTACCGATATCTGCATATGTTAGGTCATTTATAGAAATTTTGTTTATTATTTTGTAAGGAAAGGGAAAAAAATACTTAATTTTATTGGAATGGTTATGAATTACTAGATTTTATTTGGTTTTCTTTATTCAAGATTTTAATTAGCATTTTAGTTTAGTTTTCAATTTAATGATAATAAAACATTTGGCTATTATGCTAAATATAAGGCGATGCTAGATTTTAGTCTGGTTAAATAAACCATTATGAACTTCTAATTTCTTTTGTTTTGATTTCCTAACACGGTGATAGGTTGAGGGTATTAGGGACCATGGTGAATTATAGGTGCGGTACCTTCATGGTCATGGTTGGGAGGGGCACTTCAGATGTAACCATCTAGGCATCTGACTCGCATTGGGAATTCTTTCACAGTTTTTTTTCCTTCTTCGGTCTTTATCTCCTATCCCTATCCTTGCACGCATTTCTAAAGTAATAGTTATGTTGTGGTTTTCTTGGCTAACTCTGAGCACAGTAGCTTTCTTGAACTCACCCAATTGCCGACGAGCCGGAAGCTGGACATCACATGCGTGCGGCTACAGTGATGCTCAGAACGAACTTGCCACTAACGAGTTGACTCAGACAGTTGTATGCTACACATAAAAACCACATTTATTATCCAATTTTGCTGAAATTTGGGATTGTGAGTTGTGTTCGGGCCTTCGACATCCTTCTTCAATTTGGCCCTAATCGGTTCAAATTTGGACATAGCTGCCATGTAGACCGATTTCTCGATTTAAGGCTTTGGGCCCATAAAAGCGCATTTAATGTCCAATGTCGCTGAAATTTAAGACAGTGCTTTGTGTTAGGCTTTTCGACATTTCTCTGCAACTTGGCCTTAATCGGATCAGATATAGCTGCCATGTAGATTGGTATCTCTATTTAAAGTCTTGGCCCCAAAAAAGACGCATTTATAATCCGATTTCACTGAAATTTGACACAGTGACTTACGTTAGGCTTTTCGACACCCATGCCGCATATGGTTCAGATCGGTTTATTTTTAGATATAGCTACTGTACTTATTAGTCGGAACATATTTCGATGCAACTACTATGGGACATAAGGTACGAAATTTTCACCGAATTTTGATGAAAGATGGTTTAAATATATACCCGAGGTGGTGGGTATCTAAGGTTCGGCCCGGCCGAACTTAACGCCTTTTCACTTGTTTTAATGTAGCAATGCTACCAACTTACGCCTAGAAACCTTTTAAAGAAACAACCAGGAATGGTACCGTTTATGTTGTGGAATATGGTCGCCTTAGATTTTGCCGAAAATTAAGGCAGACATGTTTCTGGGCAATGAATGTTGTTGGAACAGTGTTTTGTTCACTGCGGCGGCAGCCTTTGCGATGAAGGACTCCATCGCGTGAATCCGGTAAGTACAACCGGCTGCCATGGGATTGTGGTCGATGAATGTTCATTTTGTGTGATGAAAACTTAAATTACCATGCTAATATGTTCACTAAATTCACGATTTCGCAAGAAAGGAATTACAAAGTTTGTATCCTATTTCCAATAAAAATCTTACAGAAAGTTGCGAATAGTCTTTTGGAAATCCATGAAACAGTTGACATTAGTTAAATGCCAACATACAAAATTGTAGCTATCGAACTAATGAATTTCTAACCTAATAGCTCTGAAATTCATGGAAGATATTTTCAACATTTGCTAACTCATCGTTTAAAATTTATGATTTATGAATTTGTTATCAAAAAAAAAAAAAAAAACATTTTCTAAGGGGTCGATTATGGATGGCCAAATTTGTTCCAGAAATTTGTTTTAAACAATCATCTACTAAGTAAATTTTAAAAAAGTATGCAAATTAATGCAGAAATGGATATGTCTATAACAAATTTACCCATTGTCAACTCAACTGAAGTTGGGTTGCAATCCATAATCAACCTATTAAATTATTGTTAAAGTCAAAAAATTGAATGCATGTGCCAATTTTATTTGTACAACGTTATTTAAGGATTATTTATTTCCTTTTTTAAATGTTTATTAAGTTTAATCAACACGTGTTAAATAAAAGATCTCTAAGCAAAAAACAGTCATTAATTTTGCACTAGTTTCAATCTTAAATATTCGATAGAAATATTGAAAAATCCACTCGGTTTTGCTTCCCACTGCCGTTTAAAATCGGAAGCTCAGGATTTTCGACCGTTTTTTTTTTTGTAAAATTTTTAATAGAACACTCATTGTTAAATTTATTTGCAATATCAAAAAGTTTAACTACCATTATTTGGGTGTTTTATACCCACAACCATAGGACGGGTGTATACGAAGTATGCATTCCGTTTGTAAAATCTCAAAATATTGATCTAAGACCCAAGAAAGTATATATATTCTTGATCGGCTCGACTTTCTGAGTCGATCTAGCCATGTCCGTCCTTCCGTCCACCTTACCTTTACCTTTAATTGGCTATGACAGAATATTTCTTCCACTAGCCGAACGTAGAATAGCGTTCCAAGCGCCTCGATCTTCTGCGCTCATTCTAAAATCTCTGACACCAAGTTTCGAGGATCCCACAACTTGATCTTTCCAACGGGCTTTTGGTCTTCCCTCAAAAGAATTCTTTGAGGGCAAACACGGCCATGACAACATGACCTAGCCGTTGTATTTTGATGCGTGTAACTATGCTATCGTCGTCATACAGTTCATGTAGCTCGTGGTTCATACGTCGCCTATATTCTCCGTAAACGCAAACTGGTCCATATATTTTACGAAGAATCTTTCTCTCAAATACTCCAAGCACTGCCTCATCTGCTTTTACAAGTACCCATGCTTCAGAACCATATAACAGCACGGGTAGTATCAGTGTCTTGTAAAGTGTAGTGTTCGTTTGTCTTGAGGCGGCCTTGTTTCTAAACTGCTTACTTAGTCCAAAGTAGCATCTGTTTGCCAGTATTATTCTTCGCTTTATCTCAAAACTGGTGTCATTCGTTTTGGTTACGGCGGTGCCGAGGTAGATAAAGTTACTGACTATCTCAAAGTTGTGGTTCCCAACTTTCTCCATGTTCTTTATCTGCTCGGTTGTACAAGGCTTTTTGGGAGTGGAGACCATCCATTTCGTCTTATCTCCATTTACCCATTCTCACTGACTCTCTTTCCATTCTTTCAAAGGCTGCAGTTACTACTTCCG
Source organism: Stomoxys calcitrans (assembly GCF_963082655.1). NCBI lineage: Eukaryota > Metazoa > Arthropoda > Insecta > Diptera > Muscidae > Stomoxys > Stomoxys calcitrans. The sequence continues at coordinate 97,664,363 of NC_081552.1, read as the reverse complement.
GTGACCGACCTATGATATCGTCGGCATAGGCGAGTAGCATGTGCTCTCTTGTGATTAGAGTGCCATATCTATTCACTTCTGCATCTCGTATAATCTTCTCCAGCAGGATATTAAAGAGATCACACAAGAGGCTGTCTCCTTGTCTGAAACCTCGTTTGGTATTAAATGGTTCGAAGAGATTCTTTCCTATTCTTACTGAGGAACGCGTATCAGCAAGTGTCATCCTGCAGAGTCTTATTAATTTTGCAGGGATACCAAACTCAGACATGGCTTGAAATACCTTTGAACGTGAAGGAGTATCGAAGGCGGCTTTGTAGTCAACAAAGAGGTGGTAGGTGTTGATTTGTCCTTCTCGGGTCTTTTCCAGGATTTGGCGCAGTGTGAATATCTGGTCTAGGGTGGATTTACCTGGTCTAAAGCCGCATTTATAGGGCCCAATTATCTCATTGACTTTAGGTTTTAATCTTTCACACAGTACGCTCGAGAGTATCTTGTATGCGATGGGGAGGAGACTTATTCCTCTGTAGTTGGCACATTCCATCTTGTCTCCTTTCTTATGTACGGGACATAGTATGCTGAGGTTCCAATCATCGGGTATGCGTTCTTCTAGCCAGATTGCGCAGATAAGCTGATGCATACGCCTTATCAGCGTGTCGCCTCCGGTCTTAAATAGTTCAGCGGGTAACCTGTCGGCTCCTGCTGCCTTGTTGTTCTTTAGTCGGGTTACTGCTACTTGGACCTCATTCTGACTAGGAGGTAAACATTCTATACCATCATCAGGGATTGGTTCTGCGGTATCCTCTTCGCCGCCAACATCGGACACTAGCAGTTGAGTAAAATGTTCTCTCCATATCCTCAGCATGTTGTCTGTGTCAGTTACCAGATTTCCTTCTTTGTCTCTGCAGGAGGATGTGCCTGCACCAAAGCCATCGGTTTGGTCTTTAATCCTTTGGTAGAATTTCCGGACTTCATTCTGACTCCTGTACATCTCAATTCGCTCGCACTCACGTCTTTCCATTTGCTTTTTCTTTCTGCGGAATAGACGTTTCTCCTCTCTCCTTTTCTCCCGATACCTCTCCTTCATCTGGCGCGTTGCTACTGATTGCAGGGTTGCTCTATATGCCGCATTCTTGGCTTCAGTAGCAACTCGACACTCTTGGTCGTACCATGGGTTTTTTGGAGGAGGCTTTCGGTACCCAAGTACGGATTTCGCGGCATTTTCCATGGAATGGGCAATAGTTTGCCACTGCGCCATTATATCATCGGAACAAGGAGTGCTTTCATCAAGCAGATGGGTCAGTCGAGTGGAGTATGCCGCTGCCATTTGTTGTGTCTGCAGCTTTTCAATGTCCAGCTTCCGTGCAGTGTCAGATCGTACTTTCCTCGCCATGTTCAAACGGGTGCGAACCTTTGCTGCAACAAGGTAATGATCCGAATCTATATTCGCTCCACGGATCGATCGTACATCTAACACGCTGGATGAATGCCTTCCATTTATCACAACGTGATCAATTTGGTTTCTCGTGTTTTGATCGGGTGACAACCATGTGGATTTGTGGATATTTTTATGTTGAAATCTGGTGCTACTAACTACCATGTTTTTTGCCGCGGCGAAATCTATCAGCCTCAACCCATTACTGGACGTTATCTCGTGGAGGCTAAACTTTCCGACTGTTGGACCAAAAATGTCTTCCTTCTATTTCCTTCTATTTTCGCATTAAAATCTCCCAGAACGATTTTAATACCATGGGCGGGACAGCGGTCATATTCTCTCTCTAGGCGGTCGTAGAAAATATCCTTGGTCTGCTCGTCTTTGTCTTCCGTCGGGGCATGGGCACAAATAAGACTGATGTTGACGAATTTGGCTTTTATGCGGATTGTGGCTAGCCTCTCATCCACCGGAGTAAAGCTGGAGACTAGGTGTTTCAGTCTTCGACTAACCACTAATCCGCAGCCAAATTCATGCCTCGTGTTATGGCAGCTATAGTATAGTTCGTCACCGTTTGGTGTTGTAGTGACGCCATTCCCAGTCCATCGCACTTCCTGTAAGGCGGTTATGTCTGCCTTGTACTTCTCTAATACATCCGCCAGCGCGTATACTGCACCTTCTCTATAAAGAGTGCGGACATTCCAGGTGCAGATCCGCAAATCATGGTCCTTTTTTCGTTTACGTGGGTCGTCAACGTTGGGGGTCCGTTTTTACTATTCCTTTGTTTTTCATAGTAGTTCTATGTTTTCCGGGGGCGGGTTACTGGCCCAGCGCCCCAACCGCATAGGTTTGTGGGATTGCATGTATCCCTCGTTGTGGCGAGCCACTTGCTCCAAGATCCGACGCTCGCCGCCAGCCGCCCCTAACCTGGGAACAGACGCTGATGTTGGCCATTGGTTATTTGAAGGCGCCAATAACTCGCCTTGTCATCTCGAGTATCATTGGCACTCAGTATTTAGTTAAGAGCCAGTGCCACCTGAGACTCTCCTCTCGAAAATCGCAGACTGCCCGCGGCCGCATTTGCAGCTACTCCGCATAAAAACGGAGCTTTCCACCATCCGCAAACTGTGGACGCGCCCGGTAGCTTTCAGCTAAGCTTCCCGTGATAAAGATGGGCACCACACAAGTCGGAGCTCGAAGTTCCAGCCTGTGTGGTGCTCATAGTCACCCCGTATCGGCCGGGCTAGGATCCGAACAAGGATTGTCAAAAGACCGGTTTACTTGGGAGCTATATCACGATTTCCGATTTGGACCGTACTTGGCACCGTTGTTGAAAGTCATAGCAGAACACTATCTGCAAAATCCCAAAAGCCAAATCCCACTAAAATTGCGGCTTGCAAGGGCTCAAGAAGTCAAATCGGAAGATCAGTCTGTATGGGAGCTATATCAGATTATAGACCGATTTGAACGGTACTTGGCGCAGTTATAAAAAGTCATAACAGAACACTACGTGCAAAATCAGCCAAATTCAGGGGCTCAAGAAATCAAATCTAAACCGGGTCATATCCAACGAGATTGAAAACGGGCCATGACTCGTAAAGCTAGCGGCTAGCTTTACGAGTTCGAGTAAAGCTAGCGGCTAGCTTTACGTGATTTCGACAGACAGACGGACATGGCTAGATCGACTCAGGACGTCGAGGCGATCCAGAATATATATACTTTAAGAGATCTTAGACGAATATTTCAAGGTGTTACAAATGGAATGACTAGATTAGTATACCCCTATCCTATGGTGGTAGGTATAAAAGTCATTGTGTAAAGTTTCAGCCAAATCTAGTAAGAATTGCGCACTTTAGAGACTGAAGAATAAAATAGGGAGATCGATTTTTAGGTGAGCTGCATTAGGCTATACACCAATTCATGCCATATTCGACACGTATGTTAAAATTCAGAGAGAAGCCGTTACACAAAATTATACCCTAATCGGGTAATACTTGCGCCCTTTAGAGGCTCAAGAAGTGAAGATACCATATTGGTTTATATGGCAGCTATATCAGGTTATGGACGGATTTGAACTATTCTTAGCACAGTTGTTAAAAGTTATAACAAAACACCTCACGCAAAATTTCAGCTAAATCGGATAATAATTGCGTTTCTGAGTCTATAAGGAACACACAAACATACAAACAATTCTGTGCTACTTACAAAATCCTTAATTGTTTTCCATACCAATCCCCTAAGTTGGTTCATGTCTGGTATAGTGTACCCTAATGTTAGACGCGAAAGCCGGGCAATGGCAAAGGAAATGCTCCAACGTCTTATCAACTTCCCCGCATGCCCTACACATGCTATCACTTGCCGCACCGATTTTACATAAGTGAGCTCGAAGTCATATATGTCCCGTTATGATACCAATAGCTATACAGACCTCCTTCTTGCTTTTTTTCAGTAATAGCCTCGTCTTCTCACGATCTGGATCCCCCCAAAGGATTTTCGTCATCCTACCGACCGTTTCACTGTACCACAATGTTGCATGCGCATTCTTCGCCCACTTCATTAACTCGGGCTGCGTCGACCCGAAAAGCTTCGGGTTAACCAAGTTTATTGACGGCAGTCCTTTAGCCTTCACCGCCAAATCGTCTGCCCTTTTATTTCCCATTACTCCGTTATGGCCCGGTACCCAAACGATGGGGATTTTCCCATCCTCAGAGAAGGCGTTAAAATCCTTCTTACACTGCAAGACTTTTCGTGACCTTACCGACCTGGTTGTTATTGCCATTATGGCAATTTTACTTTAGCACCACACCACTTCACGCATTCCGTGATCGCCTGCAGGAACGTATTATGGTTAGGCAGTCTAAAACAGATGTCAGTCCCTGGGTTTTCAATGTACACCCCCAGGCCCACTCTGTCCTCTACCTTTGATCCATCCGTGTAACATGATCTTCCAGGTGGTAATACAAGGGTTCGGTCAATCCAAGAGGGGTTTTATTTGTAGTTTTTAGATCGCACAACAAACCGATTACTGGCTTAGGTGGATGTCCATAGTGGCATGGAGCGGATTTATATCTGCACCCTCTTTTTAACCTAACCTAACATTAAACAAGTAAAAAGGCGTTAAGTTCGGCCGGGCCGAACTTTGGATACCCACCACCTCGGGTATATATGCAAGCCACCTTTCATCAAAATTCGGTGAAAATTTCATACCTCATACTCATATACCTCATACCGATCTGAACTATATACGACACGGATGTCGAACATAAGTCACTGTGTCAAATTTCAGTGAAATCGAATTCTAAATGCGAATTTTATGGGGCCAAGACTTTAAGTCGAGATATCTGTCTACATGGCAGCTATTTCCAAATCTGGACCGATTTGGGCCAACTTGCATAAACATGTCGAAGAGCCTAACACAAAGCACTGTCCCAAATTTCGGCGAAATCGGCCAATAAATGCCTCTTTCATGGGCCCTAAACCTTAAATCGTGAGTTCGGTCTATATGGCAGCCATATTCAAATCTGGACCGATCTGGGCAAAATTGTAGAAGGACGTCGAAGAGCCTAACCAAACTCACTGTCACAAATTTCAGCGACATCGGACAATAAATGCGTCTTTTATGGCCCAAAACCTAAAACCTATATCCAAATCTGGACCGATCTGTGCGATATTGCAAAAATATGTCTAGCGGCTTAATTTAACTCACTGTCACGAATTTCAGCGACATCGGACAATAAATGAGCATTTTATGGGCCCAAAACCTTAAATCAGGAAATCGGTCTATATGGCAGCTATATCCAAATCTGAACCGATCTGGACCAAATTGAAGAAATATGTCAAAGGGCCTAACACAACTCACTGTCCCAAATCTCAGCAAAATCGGATAATGAATGTGGCTTTTATGGGCCTTACATCTTAAATCGGAGGATCGATCTATATGGCAGCTATATCCAAATCTGTACCGATCTTTGCGATATTGCAGAAGTATGTCAAGGGGTTTAACTTAACTCACTGTCCCAAATTTCGGCTACATCAGACAATGAATGAGCATTTTATGGGCCCAAAAACATAAATCAAGAAATCGATCTATATGGCAGCTATATCCAAATCTGAACCATTCTGGACCAAATTGAAGAAATATGTCAAAGGGCCAAACACAACTCACTGTCCCAAATTTCAGCAAAATCGGATAATGAATGTGGCTTTTATGGGCCTTACATCTTAAATCGGAGGATCGATCTATATGGCAGCTATATCCAAATCAGGACCGATCTGAGCCAACTTAACGAAGGATGTCGATGGACCTTGCACAATTCACTGTCCTGAATTTCATCAAAATCGGATAAAAAATTTTGGCTTTTATGGGCCTAAGACCCTAAATCGGCGGATCGGTCTATATGGGGGCTATATAAAGATATAGTTCGATATAGCCCATCTTCGAACTTAACCCGCTTATGGACAAAAAAAGAATCTGTGCAAAATTTCAGCTCAATATCTCTATTTTTAAAGACTGTAGCGTGATTTCACAGACAGACGGACGGACATGTCTAGATCGTTATAGATTTTTAAGCTGATCAAGAGTATATATACTTTATAGGGTCGGAAATGGATATTTCGATGTGTTGCAAACGGAGTGACAAAATGAATATACCCCCATCCTTCGGTGGTGGGTATAATAAGCTCAAAAGTGTTACTAATATTTCAAAAAATTTTATATTCCATCTTACCATTCGGTTTTAAAAGCATTTAATATACATTATAAAATATTCTATAATTTTCTATAATTTGCTTATATTGGAACGATTTTTAATAACAGCACTCAAAATAGCTACTGCTATTATATTTATGTTTTTAAGAAAAAATCAACGTCTAAAATTGTGAATGTTTATTTTGTAAACATTGTAATTGCCTCAATTTAAAAGTTCAAAAATTATTTAAAATTTTTAATTAAAGATCAGCAAACAGTGTTTGCTGACATCAGCATAGAAATTTTTCTGTATGTAATAGACTTCAAAGACTCAGCCCTGTCGAACTTAAAGCGGTTTTACAGTAGTTTAAAATTTTTGCCAGTGTTTACACATTCAACGTCACAGCGGGCATGTTAACGCGTTCGCCACGCTAAGTTTTAATAATGGGTAGATTACATAAGTCCCTTCACTTGTCCTTTTGGCTTGGTAGACTATTTCCATTTAACTTTCCTCAGGATCCGTTGAACTAAAGAAAAACTTATTTTCCATTGAACTCAATAACCTGGAATAAAAACCTAGCCATATCGATAGACAATAAAATGAGGACAGTTCGCTAAACAGCTAAAAAGGAATTCAATTCGATTCGATTTGTGTGTTTTTTTGTTCTTTTTTACGCTCAAGGAAACCAGCATGAAAACCAATGAATATTTTAAAATTAAATGTCTTTGAAAATAAATTTCAATTGGAATGTTTATGAACGTTGTTGAAAGCTGTGATGTTAAAAGACAAAAACAAATTTAAATAGCGATTCAGACAGCACAATGACCTAAGACGACACCGGCAGTTGTGATGGTTACAATATTTGTGTATTTGAAGTTTAAGTTAGTTTCATACAAATTAAGATAACACCAATTTCTATATGCTAAGCTTTTCAAAACCAAATTTATTATTAAACATTTAATGTAATTTTACCTCGTGTTTTTTACTATTTTAATCTTATAAATTATGATGTAGCGGAAATATGCTGTATCCTTATATGACCAACAGAGATTAATTTAATATATTTCTCACTTGCATTACACAACTAAGAGGCAGTTGTTCGATCAAATGGCCACGACAATATTATCGGAAGTGAGAAATTCCTGAACAAAAACCACTACGATGTCACTAGGTATGATAACTAAAATTATTTATTTGTAACACACAGAAGGAAGAGGAATATGTATATTTATAAGAATACGGATGGGCTCAGAATGAAATTCTCAGTAGATCTAAACGAGTCTGTCCATATGAAATTGTAATTAAAGAACAAACCTCTAATTTTATCTGTTTATCTTCAAAATATGTGCTGATATGTTTATACCCTTCACCACTATTGTGGGTACATTAACATAATATAATTGCTTGTAACATCCAAAAGGAAGAAAACTAGATAATTAAAGCGATCGACACAAAATCACTTCCTTATCGATTTAGCCATCTGTCTCCCCATCTGTACTGTCTGTCCATCTGTACATGTTAATTTGTGTACAAAGTTTACGTCGCAATGTTCATCCAATAATTATACCCTCCACCATAGGACGGCGGGTATACTAATTTCGTCATTCTGTTTGTAACTACTCGAAATATTCGTCTGAGACCCCATAAAGTATATATGTTTTTGATCGTCGTGACATTTTATGTCGATCTAGCCATGTCCGTCCGTCTGTCTGTCGAAAGCACGCTAACTTCCGAAGGAGTAAAGCTAGTCGCTTGGAATTTCGCACAAATACTTCTTATTAGTGTGGGTCGGTTGGTTTTGTAAATGGGCCATATCGGTCCATGTTTTGATATGGCTGCCATATAAACCGATCTTGGGTCTTGACTTCTTGAGCCTCAAGAGTGCGTTATTCTTATCCGATTGGAATGAAATTTTGCACGACGTGTTTTGTTATGATATCCAACAACTGTGCCAAGTATGGTTCCAATCGGTTTATAACCTGATATAGCTGCCATATAAACCGATCTTGGGTCTTGACTTCATGAGCCTCTAGAGGGCGCAATTCTTATCCGATTGGAATGAAAATTTGCACGACGTGTTTTTTGTTATGATATCCAACAACTGTGCCAAGTATGGTTCAAATCGGTTCATAACCTGATATAGCTGTCATATAAACAGATCGGTGGACTTGACTTCTTGAGCTTTTAAAGTGCGCAATTCCTATCCGATTTGGCTGAAATTTTGCAAGACGTTTTTACTTTCAACAACTATGTCAAATAAGGTTCAAATCGGTTCATAACCTGATATAGCTGCCATATAAAACGGTCTGGAATCTTGACTTCTTGAGCTTGTAGAGGTCGCAATTATTATCCGATTTGCCTGAAATTTTGTACGACGGATTCGCTCATGACCGTCAACATACGTGTTTATTATGGTCTGAATCGGTCGAAAGCCCGATACAGCTCCCATATAAATCGATCTCTCTATTTTACTTCTTGAGCCCCCAAAGGGTGCAATTCTTATTTGAATTGGCTGACATTTTACACAGGTCTCCAACATATAATTTAATTGTGGTCCAAACCGGACCATATCTTGATATCGCTCAAATAGCAGAGCAAACGTTTTCTTATATCATTTTTTTGCCTAAGAAGAGATGCCGGGAAAAGAACTCGACATATGGTGGAGGGTATATAAGATTCGGCCCGGCCGAACTTACCACGCTTTTACTTGTTATATATAAGATTCAATTTGTGTTTGTCGGTTTGTGCCGTATAGACTCAGAAACGGCTCAACCGACTACCTTGGAATTTTCACTGATTGTGTAGGTTGGGCTGGAAGGAAACATAGGCTATATAATTTTTGGATATCGGGAGGGAGGCAGACCCTCCCCCTTACTACAAAAGTACTACCCAAAAATAAAAGTGAACCGATTGGGATATGGTATTCAAATGAAAGATATTCAAAAGTAGAGTACAAATTTCATAATAAAAGTTGGGTCCAAGTACCTGGGAGGCTGCCCCAGTCCCAAAACCCCTTAAAATGGGTTTATTTGACGATCATGACAATATGGGACTCAATTGAAAGGTATTCGGGAGTAGATTACGAAGTTCATGTCAATATGGGACTCAAATGAAAAGGATTAGGCAGTAGATTACAATTATGGCATAAAATATTATGTCCAAGTAATGGGAGGTCGCCCACCCCTCCAATACCCCTAAATGGTAATTTTAGCCGGCCATGGCTATGTGGGACTCGAATAAAAGAATAAAAGGCAGAAGATTTTGAATATGACATTAAAATTTGCGTTCTAGTCATGGTGGCAATTTTCCTCCTAAAGATACGTCAAATGGTTTATTTGACCCATTATGACAATATGGGACTCAAATGAAAGGTCTTTGAGAGAAGAAAACAAATTTGATATCCAATTTTGGAGCCAAGTGTTTTGGGGTACGGCCTAAAGCACACCCTAAACTGAACTTAATTTCCGTTGGGAACAAAGAACGAATTTTATATTAATTTTCAGTGCAAAGTGCCGGTAGCCCCGCCAGCCCCAAAAGATCCTCCAAACGGTTCATATTTACAGGCTATGACAATATGGAGCTCAAATTAAATGGAATTGGAAGTGAAGCACGAATTTGATATCCATATTTGAGTTGAAATGTCTGAGGTGCCATTCCTCCCCTAATGAGAACATTACCCTAAGAAAGAACATTACTAACAGAAATTGAGAAGGGCAAATTCTCACACATCAATAAGTGCTTTCCGATTAAAATTTAAACTCAATGACAAAGGACTTTGCTACTCTATTCTTTGGGGGGTGTTTTGGTGATGGGCCGTGCCCCAAATACATGGTCCCACATTTAGATATCAGATTAGTATTCTACTCCCAAAGACTTTATTTGAGCCCCATATTGAGATAGTCAGTAAATAATTCCTGTTTTAGAAAATGGGTAGACTCCCGAAAAATTGGTCTCGAAAGTGGGTATCAATTTAGAACTCTACTCCCCCATAACTTTCATTTTAGCCTCACATTGACATGGTCGGTAATTATGCCCGATTTAGTGTTTGGGGAGTGGGGTGGCCCCCCAAACACTTAGCCCTGAAAATATATCAGCATCGTACTCTATTCTCATATATCTATATATCACTTATTTGAACCCTATTTTGCCATTGGCCTCAAAATTAGATATCAAATCCGTTTTCTAATATCAAATACCATTCATTTTAACCACTTATTGCAAAATCCAATAAATATCTCCGGTTTTGCGTACAGTTGCGTACGGGACCTAAAAACTTTGAATATCGAGCTCCACTGTTTTAAAGACCCAAATTGTCCTGGTTAGCATGTACTTCTTATTTGAGGGTTGTTATGGAGGTAGAACGTTGTCTAGACAGTTGGTCCCAAATATTGATAACAGATTGTTGGTGTACTCTCAAATACCTTTCATTTGAGCCCACACATTTCCGTATTCCGCAAACAGGTTATATTAAGAGATCGCAAAAAACTTCTAAGAATTAGGAAAAGGAAAGGGGCCGTCCCTGCTTCAGACATCAAAAAATTGATTACCCTATTTTCACCACGTGATCATTGTTCAGCCGCTTTGAGTCTATAAGGAACACACAAACAAACAAATAAACAATCAAAGCGCAACAATTTAATTCAACACAATTAGTTACCGGATTCATTTTTATACCCACCACCGAAGGATGGTGTTATATTCATTTTGTCATTCCGTTTGCAACACATCGAAATATCCATTTCCGACCCTATAAAGTGCATATATTCTTGATCATCGTAAAAATCTAAGACGATCTAGACATGTCCGTCTGTCTGTCTGTCTGTTGAAATCACGCTACAGTCAAGCTGAAATTTTACACAGATTCTTTTTTTGTCCATAAGCAGGTAAAGTTCGAAGATGGGATACATCGGACAATATCTTGATACTGCCCCTATATAGACCGATCCGCCGATTTAGGGTCTTAGGCCAATAAAAGCCACATTTATAATTCGATTTTGTTGAAACTTGGGACAGTGAGTTGTGTTAGGCCGTTCGACATCCTTTGTTAATTTGGCCCAGATCGGTCCAGATTTGGATATAGCTGCCATACAGACCGATTTCTCGATTTAAGGTTTTGGGTTCATAGGCCGATCCCCCGACATAAGATTTTGGGCCAATTAAATGCGCATTTATTATCTGATGTCTCCGAAATTTGGGGATATTGAGTAAAGTTAAGCCCTGCGACATACTTCTGCAATATGACACAGATCGGTCCAGATTTGGATATAGCTGCCATAAAGACCGATCTCTCGATTAAAGGTTCTGGGCCGTAAAAGGGGCATTTATTGTCTGATGTCGTCGAAATTTGGGACAGTGAGTTGTGTTAGGCCCTTCGAAATCCTTCTTTAATGTGGCCCAGATTTGAATATAACTCCCAAATAGACCGATCTCTCTATTTAAGGTCTTGTGCGCATAAAAGGCGTATTTATTGTCCGATGTCGCCGAAATTTGGAACAGTGAATTGTGTTAGGCCCTTCGATATTCTTCTTCAATTCGGCTGAGATCAGTCCATATTTGGATATAGCTGCCATATAGACCGATCTCACGATTTAAGGTTTTGGGCCAAATTTGGGACAGTGAATTGTGTTAGGCTCTTTGACATTATTCTGCAACTTTGCCCAAATCGGTCTAGATTTGGATAAAGCTGCTATATATTGTAGACCGATATCTCGATTTAAAGTCTTGGCCCTTAAAAGGCACATTTATTATCCGATTTCCTTGAAATTTGACACAGTGGTTTATGTTGGGCTTGTCGACATCCCTGTTGTATATGGTTCAGATCGGTTTATGTTTAGATATTTCTATTAAAAAGAACAATATGGCTATTAAAGAGACCAGATTTTGATACCTATTTTTTATACCCTCCACCACCTCCTCCAAGATGGGGGGTATACAAATTTCGTCATTCTGTTTGTAACTACTCGAAATATTCGTCTGAGACCCCATAAAGTATATATATTCTTGATCGTCGTGACATTTTATGTCGATCTAGCCATGTCCGTCCGTCTGTCTGTCGAAAAAACGCTAACTTCCGAAGGAGTAAAGCTAGCCGGTTGAAATTTTGCACAAATACTTCTTATTAGTGCAGATCGGTTGGTATTGTAAATGGGCCATATCGGTCCATGTTTTGATATAGCTGCCATATAAACCTATCTTGGGTCTTGACTTCTTGTCCCTCTAGATTGCGCAATTCTTATCCGAATGGGATGAAATTTTCCATGACGTGTTTCGTTATGATATCCAACAACTGTGCTAAGTATGGTTCAAATCAGTCCATAACCTGATATAGCTGCCATAGAAACCGATCTTGGGTCTTGACTTCTTGAGCCTCTAGCGTGCGCAATTCTTATCCGAATGGGATGAAATTTTCCACGACGTGTTTCGTTGTTATATCCAACAACTGTGCCAAGTATGGTTCAAATCGGTCCATAACCTGATATAGCTGCCATATAAACCCATCTTGGGTCTTCACTTCATGAGCCTCTGGAGTGCGCAATTCTTATTCGATTAGAATGAAATTTCGCACGACTTGTTTTGTCATGATATTCAACAACTGTGCCAAGTATGGTTCAAATCGGTCAATAACCTGAACTAAAGAACTCGACAAATGCGATGCATGGTGGAGGGTATATAGGATTCGGCCCGGCCGAACTTAGCACGCTTTTACTTGTTAGATATAGCTACTATACTTATTATTAATTGGTCCAAATCGGAACATATTTTGATATAACTGATATGGGACATAAGGTATGTAATTTTCACCGAATTTTGATGAAAGGTGGTTTACACATATACCCGAGGTGGTGGGTATTCAAAGTTTGGCCCGGCCGAATTTAACGCCTTTTTATACCCTCCACCATAAGATGGGGGGTATACTAATTTCGTCATTCTGTTTGTAACTACTCGAAATATTCGTCTGAGACCCCATAAAGTATATATATTCTTGATCGTCGGGACATTTTATGTCGATCTAGCCATGTCCGTCCGTCCGTCCGTCCGTCTGTCTGTCGAAAGCACGCTAACTTCCGAAGAAGTAAAGCTAGCCGCTTGAAATTTTGCACAAATACTTCTTATTAGTGTAGGTCGGTTGGTATTGTAAATGGGCCATATCGGTCCATGTTTTGATATAGCTGCCATACAAACCGATCATGGGTCTTGACTTCTTGAGCCTCTAGAGTGCGCAATTCTTATCCGATTGGAATGAATTTTTGCACGACGTGTTTTGCTATGATATCCAACAACTGTGCCAAGTATAGTTAAAATCGGTCCATAACCTGATATAGCTGCCATATAAACCGATCTTGGGTCTTGACTTCTTGAGCCTCGAGCGTGCGCAATTCTTATCCGATTGGAATGAAATTTTGCACGACGTGTTTTGTTATGATATCCAACAACTGTGCCAAGTATGGTTCAAATCGGTTCATAACCTGATATAGCTGCCATATAAACCGATCTTGGGTCTTGACTTCTTGAGCCTCTAGAGTACGCAATTCTTATCCGATTGAAATGAAATTTTGCACGACGTGTTTTGTTATTATATCCAACAACTGTGTCAAGTATGGTTCAAATCGGTCCATAACCTGATATAGCTGCCATATATAAATATATAAACCGATCTTGGGTCTTGACTTCTTGAGCCTCTAGAGTGCGCAATTCTTATCCGATTGGAATGGAATTTCGCACGACGTGTTTTGTTATGATACCCAACAACTGTGCCAAGTATGGTTTAAATCGGTTTATAACCTTATATAGCTGCCATATAAACCGATCTTAGGTCTTGACTTCTTGAGCCTCTAGAGGGCACAATTCTTTTCCGATTGAAATGAATTTTTGCACGAAGTATTTCGTAATTATATCCAACAACTGTGCCAAGTATGGTTGAAATCGGTTCATAACCTGGTATAGCTGTCATATAAACAGATCAGGGGATTTGACTTCTTGAGCTTCTAGAGGGCGCAATTCCTATCCGATTTGGCTGAAATTTTGCATGACGTATTTTATTTTTACTTTCAACAACTGTGTCAAATAAGGTTCAAATCGGTTCATAACCTAATATAGCTGCCATATAAACCGATCTGGGATCTTGGCTTCTTGACCCCTAGAGGTCGCAATTATTATCCGATATGCCTGAAATTTTGTACGATGGATCCTCTCATGACCATCAACAAATTTGTTTATTATGGTCTGAATCGGTCTATAGCCCGATACAGATCCCATATAAATCGTTCTCTCTATTTTACTTCGTGAGCCCCAATGGGCGCAATTCTTATACGAATTGGATGACATTTTACACAGGTCTCCAATATATAATTTAATTGTGGTCCGAACCGGACCATTTCTAGATATCGTTTTAATAGCAGAGCAACTCTTTTCTTATATCCTTTTTTGCCTAAGAAGAGATGCCGGGAAAAGAACTCGACAAATGCATTCCATGGTGGAGGGTATATAAGATTCGGCCCGGCCGAACTTAGCACGCTCTTACTTGTTACTTGTTGTTATACCCTCCACCATACAATGGGGGGTATACTAATTTCGTCATTCTGATTGTAACTACTCGAAATATTCGTCTTAGACCCCATAAAGTATTTTTATTCTTGATCGTCGTGAAATTTTATGTCGATCTAGCCATTTCCGTCCGTCTGTCCGTCCGTCCGTCTGTCTGTCGAAAGCACGCTTACTTCCGAAGGAGTAAAGCTAGTCGCTTGAAATTTTGCACAAATACTTCCTATTAGTGTAGGTCGGTTGGTATTGTAAATGGGCCATATCGGTCCATGTTTTGATATAGCTGCCATATAAACCGATCTTGGGTCTTGACTTCTTGAGCCTCTAGAGTGCGCAATTCTAATCCGATTGGGATAAAATTTGGCACGGTGTGTTTTGTTATGATATCCAACAACTGTGACAAGTATGGTTCAAATCGGTTTATAACCTGATATAGCTGCCATATAAACCGATCTTGACTTCTTGAGCCTCTGGAGAGCGCAATTCTTATCCGATTGGAATGAAATTTTGCACGACGTGTTTCGTTATGATATCCAACAACTGTGCCAAGTATGGGTCAAATCGGTCCATAACCTCATATAGCTGTCCTATAAACCGATCTGGGGTCTTGATTTCTTGAGCCTCTAGAGTGCGCAATTCTTATCCGATTGGAATGAAATTTTGCACAACGTGTTTTGTTACGATATCCAATAACTGTGCCAAGTATGGGTCAAATCGGTCCATAACCTCATATAGCTGTCCTATAAACCGATCTTGGGTCTTGACTTCTTGAGCCTCTAGAGGGCGCAATTCTTATCCAATTTGTATGAATTTTGGCACGTAGTATTTTGTTATGATATCCAACAACTGTGCCAAATATGGTTCAAATCGGTTCATAACCTGATATAGCTGTCATATAAACAGATCTGGGGACTTGACTTCTTGAGCTTCTAGAGGGCGCAATTCCTATCCGATTTCCTTGAAATTTGACACAGTGGTTTATGTTGGGCTTGTCGACATCCCTGTTGTATATGGTTCAGATCGGTTTATGTTTAGATATTTCTATTAAAAAGAACAATATGGCTATTAAAGAGACCAGATTTTGATACCTATTTTTTATACCCTCCACCACCTCCTCCAAGATGGGGGGTATACAAATTTCGTCATTCTGTTTGTAACTACTCGAAATATTCGTCTGAGACCCCATAAAGTATATATATTCTTGATCGTCGTGACATTTTATGTCGATCTAGCCATGTCCGTCCGTCTGTCTGTCGAAAAAACGCTAACTTCCGAAGGAGTAAAGCTAGCCGGTTGAAATTTTGCACAAATACTTCTTATTAGTGCAGATCGGTTGGTATTGTAAATGGGCCATATCGGTCCATGTTTTGATATAGCTGCCATATAAACCTATCTTGGGTCTTGACTTTTTGTCCCTCTAGATTGCGCAATTCTTATCCGAATGGGATGAAATTTTCCATGACATGTTTTGTTATGATATCCAACAACTGTGCCAAGTATGGTTCAAATCAGTCCATAACCTGATATAGCTGCCATATAAACCGATCTTGGGTCTTGACTTCTTGAGCCTCTAGCGTGCGCAATTCTTATCCGAATGGGATGAAATTTTCCACGACGTGTTTCGTTGTTATATCCAACAACTGTGCCAAGTATGGTTCAAATCGGTCCATAACCTGATATAGCTGCCATATAAACCCATCTTGGGTTTTCACTTCATGAGCCTCTGGAGTGCGCAATTCTTATTCGATTAGAATGAAATTTCGCACGACTTGTTTTGTCATGATATTCAACAACTGTGCCAAGTATGGTTCAAATCGGTCAATAACCTGAACTAAAGAACTCGACAAATGCGATCCATGGTGGAGGGTATATAAGATTCGGCCCGGCCGAACTTAGCACGCTTTTACTTGTTAAATATAGCTACTATACTTATTATTAATTGGTCCAAATCGGAAAATATTTTGATATAACTGATATGGGACATAAGGTATGTAATTTTCACCGAATTTTGATGAAAGGTGGTTTACACATATACCCGAGGTGGTGGGTATTCAAAGTTTGGCCCGGCCGAATTTAACGCCTTTTTACTTGTTGTTATACCCTCCACCATAAGATGGAGGGTATACTAATTTCGTCATTCTGTTTGTAACTACTCGAAATATTCGTCTTAGACCCCATAAAGTATTTTTATTCTTGATCGTCGCGAAATTTTATGTCGATCTAGCCATTTCCGTCCGTCTGTCCGTCCGTCCGTCTGTCTGTCGAAAGCACGCTAACTTCGGAAGGAGTAAAGCTAGTCGCTTGAAATTTTGCACAAATACTTCCTATTAGTGTAGGTCGGTTGGTATTGTAAATGGGCCATATCGGTCCATGTTTTGATATAGCTGCCATATAAACCGATCTTGGGTCTTGACTTCTTGAGCCTCTAGAGTGCGCAATTCTAATCCGATTGGGATGAAATTTGGCACGACGTGTTTTGTTATGATATCCAACAACTGTGCCAAGTATGGTTCAAATCGGTTTATAACCTGATATAGCTGCCATATAAACCGATCTTGGGTCTTGACTTCTTGAGCCTCTAGAGAGCGCAATTCTTATCCGATTGGAATGAAATTTTGTACGACGGATTCTTTCATGACCATCAACATACGTGTTTATTATGGTCTGAATCGGTCCATAGCCCGATACAGTTCCCATATAAATCGATCTCCATATTTTACTTTTTGAGCTCACAAAGAGCGCAATTCTTATTCGAATTGGCAGACATTTTACACAGGTCTCCAGGTCTCGCTCTAATAGCAGAGCAAATCTTTTCTTATATCCTTTTTTTTGCATAAGAAGAGATGCCGGGAAAAGAACTCGACAAATGCGATCCATGGTGGAGGGTATATAGGATTCTGCCCGGCCGAACTTAGCACGCTTTTACTTGTTTTTAAGTTAATGTAAGTGTGGAAACAAAATTACATTGGAAACCTATGCTGTCCCTATCGGTCCACTCTTGATTTTGAGTGGCTTTTTTGGGGTAAAGGGGTGGGGTCCACCCCCTTCTAATATTAACAAATAATATTATAGTCTATAGCTCCTTCCTAACTATATTCGTAATCTACTCCCGGGGTAGGGGCGTCACCCCAGTTACATAGACCCAATATTTTGAATGAAATTCGGACCCTGTTCTTGAACACCTTTCATTTGAATCCCACACTGTCCTGATCGGTCCACTTTTATTTTTGTGTTATACTTTTCCGGACTACTGCGGAATATTTCAAAGAAACCGGTTCAGCCGTTTTTGAGTCTCTACGGAACAAACAAATTGACAAAACCACAAACAAACAAACACAACTTCATTTATATATATATTTATATATAATTTATATATATATATATATATATATATATATATATATAGATATTGTCCTATTTTCACTTCAAGAGCAACTGCAGGCACATTAATTAGCGAATCTTCCCAAATTTCAATGGATTGTTTTATAACCCATCTAAAAGCCTCCACCAAAGTCCACTAAATTCGGTAGAGAATAAGACATATCTCCGAATTTCCATATATAAGGGTTGGTCATTCCTTACTAGTTATTTTTATACCCTCCACCATAAGATGGGGGGTATACTAATTTCGTCATTCTGTTTGTAACTACTCGAAATATTCGTCTGAGACCCCATAAAGTATATATATTCTTGATCGTCGTGGCATTTTATGTCGAACTAGCCATGTCCGTCCGTCTGTCCGTCCGTCCGTCCGTCCGTCTGTCTGTCGAAAGCACGCTAACTTCCGAAGGAGTAAAGCTAGCCGCTTGAAATTTTGCACAAATACTTCTTATTAGTGTAGGTCGGTTGGTATTGTAAATGGGCCATATCGGTCCATGTTTTGATATAGCTGCCATATAAACCGATCTTGGGTCTTCACTTCTTGAGCCTCTAGAGTGCGCAATTCTTATCCGATTGGAATGAAATTTTGCACGACGTGTTTTGCTATGATATCCAACAACTGTGCCAAGTATAGTTCAAATCGGTCCATAACATGATATAGCTGCCATATAAACCGATCTTGGGTCTTGACTTCTTGAGCCTCTAGCGTGCGCAATTCTTATCCGATTGGAATGAAATTTTGCACGGCGTGTTTTGTTATGATATCCAACAACTGTGTCAAGTATGGTTGAAATCGGTTCATAACCTGATATAGCTGCCATATAAACCGATCTTGGGTCTTGACTTCTTGACCCTCTAGAGGGCGCAATTCTTATCCGATTGGAATGAAATTTCGCACGACGTGTTTTGTTATGATACCCAACAACTGTGCCAAGTATGGTTGAAATCGGTTCATAACCTGATATAGCTGCCATATAAACCGATCTTGGGTCTTGACTTCTTAAGCCTCTATAGGGCACAATTCTTATCCGGTTTGAATGAATTTTTGCACGAAGTATTTCGTTATGATATCCAACAACTGTGCCAAGTATGGTTGAAATCGGTCCATAACCTGATATAGCTGTCATATAAACAGATCTGGGGATTTGATTTCTTGAGCTTCTAGAGGGCGCAATTCCTATCCGATTTGGCTGAAATTTTGCATGACGTGTTTTATTTTTACTTTCAACAACTGTGTCAAATAAAGTTCAAATCGGTTCATAACCTGATATAGCTGCCATATAAACCGATCTGGGATCTTGACTTCTTGACCCCTAGAGGTCGCAATTATTATCCGATATGCCTGAAATTTTGTACGACGGATCCTCTCATGACCATCAACAAACGTGTTTATTATGGTCTGAATCGGTCTATAGTCCGATACAGATCCCATATAAATCGTTCTCTCTATTTTACTTCGTGAGCCCCAATGGGCGCAATTCTTATACGAATTGGCTGAAATTTTACACAGGTCTCCAACATATAATTTAATTGTGGTCCGAACCGGACCATATCTTGATATCGCTCTAATAGCAGAGCAAATCTTTTCTTATATCCTGTTTTTTTGCATAAGAAGAGATGCCGGGAAAAGAACTCGACAAATGCGATCCATGGTGGAGGGTATATAAGATTCGGCCCGGCCGAACTTAGCACGCTTTTACTTGTTATACGTAAAAAGATTGCGACAAAATTTGGGACAGTGAGTTGTGTAAGGTCCCTTAACATTCATGTTCAATGCGGCCAAGATCGGTTTATTTTTGGATATAGCTGACTATTTTCTGATCCCCCGATTAAAGTCTTGGGCCCATAAAAGAAGGATTCACTATACGATTTTAATTGAATTGGCACAATGAGATGCTTTAAGACTATATATTGGGTTGCCCAAAAAGTAATTGCGGATTTTTTAAAAGAAAGTAAATGCATATTTAATAAAGCTTAGAATGAACTTTATTCATATATACTTTTTTACACTTTTATTCTAAAGCAAGCTAAAAGTAGCAGCTGATAACTGACAGAAGAAAGAATGCAATTACAGAATCACAAGCTGTGAAAAAATTTGTCAACGCCGACTACATGAAAAATCCGCAATTACTTTTTGGGCAACCCAATATTATATATATTACTGCTATATAATTATTGCCACATACACATAATTTTATGGTCTTAGGCCCGTAAAAGGTGCATTTATTTTGCGATTTCGATGACACTGAACACAATGAGTTTGTTAGGCCCCTCGATATTGCTGCCATCAGGGACATACCCAGGATTTTATTTTGGTGAAGGCAATTTTTTTCAAAATCGAAAAAACAAAAGTGAAATTATTATTCAAAAAGAGAAATTCATTAAAACATTGTCTTCAGAAAAAATTATTTAAAATTTTGTCTATAGAAAAAATTTATTTGAAATTTTGTCTTTAGGAAAAATTTCATTGAAATTATGTCATAAGAAACCATTTCATTGATTTAAATTTAGTTTCCAGTAAAAATTTTATTGAAGTTTTGTCTTTAGAAAATATTTAGTTAAAATGTTGTCTTTAGAAACATGTTATTGAAATTTTGCCTTTAAACGAAGTGTTATCGACTTTTTATACCCTCCACCATTAGATGGGGGGTATACTAATTTCGTCATTCTGTTTGTAACTACTCGAAATATTCGTCTGAGACCCCATAAAGTATATATATTCTTGATCGTCGCGACATTTTATGTCGATCTAGCCATGTCCGTCCGTCTGTCCGTCCGTCCGTCCGTCTGTCTGTCGAAAGCACGCTAACTTCCGAAGGAGTAAAGCTAGCCGCTTGAAATTTTGCACAAATACTTCTTATTAGTGTAGGTCGGTTGGTATTGTAAATGGGCCATATCGGTCCATGTTTTGATATAGCTGCCATATAAACCGATCTTGGGTCTTGACTTCTTGAGCCTCTAGAGTGCGCAATTCTTATCCGATTGGAATGAAATTTTGGACGACGTGTTTTGTTATGATATCCAACAACTGTGCCAAGTATGGTTCAAATCGGTTCATAACCTGATATAGCTGCCATATAAACCGATCTTGGGTCTTGAATTCTTGAGCCTCTAGAGTGCGCAATTCTTATCCGATTGGGATGAAATTTTGCACGACGTGTTTTGTTATGATATCCAACAACTGTGCTAAGTATGGTTGAAATCGGTCAATCACCTGATATAGCTGTCATATAAACAGATCTGGGAATTTGACTTCTTGAGCTTCTAGAGGGCGCAATTCCTATCCGATTTGGCTAAAATTTTGCATGGCGTATTTTATTTTTACTTTCAACAACTGTGTCAAATAAGGTTCAAATCGGTTCATAACCTGATATAGCTGCCATATAAACCGATCTGGGATCTTGACTTCTTGACCCCTAGAGGTCGCAATTATTATGAAATTTTGTACGATGGATCCTCTCATGACCATCAACAAACGTGTTTATTATGGTCTGAATCGGTCTATAGCCCGATAAAGCTCCCATATAAATCGTTCTCTCTATTTTACTTCGTGAGCCCCAATGGGCGCAATTCTTATTCGAATTGGCTGAAATTTTACACAGGTCTCCAACATATAATTTAATTGTGGTCCGAACCGGACCATATCTTGATATCGTTTTAATAGCAGAGCAACTCTTTTCTTATATCCTTTTTTGCCTAAGAAGAGATGCCGGGAAAAGAACTCGACAAATGCGATCCATGGTGGAGGGTATATAAGATTCGGCCCGGCCGAACTTAGCACGCTTTTACTTGTTTTCTTTGAAATATTGCTTGTAAAAATGTCCTTGAAATTTTGTGTTTAGAAAAATTTTTTTGTAAAAGATTGGTTTTAAAACATTTAATTGAAAAATTTTATATAAAAATTGCAATAAAGTTTTGTCTTAAAAAAACAGAAAATTTCATTGAACTTTGTATTAGAGGACAAACATTGTTTAATTATTTTAGTGAAATTTAAAATTTTTAGTATTTCTATGTTTTTCCAGCATATCCAGCATTGGATATTTAAAAATATCAACAATGAACTTGTACACGTTTTTATACCTTACACCACTACTGTGGTACAGGGTATTATAACTCAGTGGAATTGTTTGTAACACCCAGAGGGAAGGGAGATGAACCCATTGATAAGCATACCGGTCGACTCAGAATCACCTCCTGATTCGATTTAGCAATGTAAGTCTGTCTCTTCGTCTTTCCATGTTAGTTTGTATACAAAAAAAGGTCGCAATTTTCATCCGATCGCCTTCAAATTTGGTATAAGCCTTGAGACGAAGCCTATTGAAATTGGAAGATATCGGTTCAGATTTGGATATAGCTCCCATAGAAATCGGTTCAGATTTAGATATAGCTTTATCATATATATATATACTAATTGACCCGGGCCTGATACGCTGCGCCTTCTTTTACTATATATGGAACTAAAGTTTCCGTGGAATATTTATTTTCGACAATTAAAGATCTTTTAGTGAAATATCATGGCACGAAAATAGTATATCGCTTGACTAACAGTTTAACAATATAAGTGCCTTTGTCTAAATTCCATATGATCTTTATTGGTCTACGAATTTAAGTTTGGATGTAAGGTGTACTCCATTCTTAAAATACTTCATTTCAGCCCGATATTCTCAGGATGTCTGATTAAGTGGTGTTTTCGGGGGAGAGGTGGTCCCCCAGATACTTGGACCTGAAAAAATATCACCATCGTGCTCTTCTCTCAAATACCTTTTATTTAAACCCCATATTGCCATTGGCTTAAGAGGAGTTTACAGAATGAGGCGTCCTCCAAACACATGGCCCCAAAATAGGTTATCAAATTCGTTTTATAATCTCAAATACTTTTCATTTGAGCCACATTCTGGCATGGTCGAAATTTTTTTTCCTTTGGGGGTGTTTTGGGAAAGGGGTGATGCCCTAAATACATGGTCCTACATATGCATATCAAATTCGTATTCTACTCCCAAATACCTTTGTTTGAGCCCCATATTGCGATGGTCATAAAAAATTGCTGTTTGTGGGGTATTTTGGGAAAAGGGTATACCCCAGAAAACTGGTCCCGAAAGTGGGTATCAATTGGTGCTCTTCCCCCAATACCTTTCATTTAACCCCCACATATATCTATATATAGCTCATTTATATGAACCCCATATTGCCATTGCCCTCAAAATTGGATATCAAATTCGTTTTTATACCCTCCACCATAAGATGGGGGGTATACTAATTTCTTCATTCTGATTGTAACTACTCGAAATATTCGTCTGAGACCCCATAAAGTATATATATTCTTGATCGTCGTGAAATTTTATGTCGATCTAGCCATGTCCGTCCGTCTGTCCGTCCGTCCGTCTGTCTGTCGAAAGCACGCTAAATTCCGAAGGAGTAAAGCTAGCCACTTGAAAATTTGCACAAATACTTCTTATTAGTGTAGGTCGGTTGGTATTGTAAATGGGCCATATCGGTCCATGTTTTAATATAGCTGCCATATAAACCAATCTTGGGTCTTGACTTCTTGAGCCTCTACAGTGCGCAATTCTTATCCGATTGGAATGAAATTTTGCACGACGTGTTTCGTTATTATGTCAAACAACTGTGCGAAATATGGTTCAAATCGGTCCATAACCTTATATAGCTGTCATATAAACCGATCTTGGGTCTTGAATTCTTGAGCCTCTAGAGAGCGCAATTCCTATCCGATTTGAATGAATTTTGGCACGTAATATTTTGTTATGATATCCAACAACTGTGCGAAATATGATATAGCTGTCATACAAACCGATCTGGGGTCTTGACTTCTTGAGCCTCTAGAGTGCGCAATTCTTATCCGATTGGAATAAAATTTTGCACGACGTGTTTTGTTACGATATCCAACAACTGTGCCGGGTATGGTTCAAATCGGTCCATAACCTTATATAGCTGTCATATAAACTGATCTTGGGTCTTGACTTCTTGTGCCTCTAGAGGGCGCAATTCCTATCCGATTTGAATGAATTTTGGCACGTAGTATTTTGTTATGATATCCAACAACTGTGCCAAATATGGTTCAAATCAGTTCATAACCTGATATAGCTGTCATATAAACAGATCTGGGGACTTGACTTCTTGAGCTTCTAGAGGGCGCAATTCCCATCCGTTTTGGCAGAAATTTCGCAAGACGTTTTTATACCCTCCACCATAAGATGGGGGGTATACTAATTTCGTCATTCTGTTTGTAACTACTCGAAATATTCGTCTGAGACCCCATAAAGTATATATATTCTTGATCGTCGTGACATTTTATGTCGATCTAGCCATGTCCGTCCGTCTGTCCGTCCGTCCGTCCGTCCGTCCGTCCGTCCGTCCGTCCGTCCGTCTGTCTGTCGAAAGCACGCTAACTTCCGAAGGAGTAAAGCTAGCCGCTTGAAATTTTGCACAAATACTTCTTCTTAGTGTAGGTCGGTTGGTATTGTAAATGGGCCATATCGGTCCATGTTTTGATATAGCTGCCATATAAACCGATCTTGGGTCTTGACTTCTTGAGCCTCTAGAGGGCACAATTCTTATCCGATTGGGATGAAATTTTGCATGACGTGTTTTGCTATGATATCCAACAACTGTGCTAAGTATAGTTCAAATCGGTCCATAACCTGATATAGCTGCCATATAAACCGATCGTGGGTCTTGACTTCTTGAGCCTCTAGCGTGCGCAATTCTTATCCGATCAGAATGAAATTTTGCACGACGTGTTTTGTTACGATATCCAACAACTGTGCCAAGTATGGTTCAAATCGGTTCATAACCTGATATAGTTGCCATATAAACCGATCTTGGATCTTGAATTCTTGAGCGTCTAGAGTGCTCAATTCTTATCCGATTGAAATGAAATTTTACACGACGTGTTTTGTTATTATATCCAACAACAGTGCCAAGTATGATTCAAATCGGTCCATAACCTGATATAGCTGCCATATAAACCGATCTTGGGTCTTGACTTCTTGACCCTCTGGAGGGCGCAATTCTTATCCGATTGGAATGGAATTTCGCACGACGTGTTTTGTTATGATACCCAACAACTGTGCCAAGTATGATTTAAATCGGTCCATAACGTGATATAGCTGCCATATAAACCGATCTTGGGTCCTGACTTCTTGAGCCTCTAGAGGGCACAATTCTTATCCGATTTGAATGAATTTTTGCACGAAGTATTTCGTTATGATATCCAACAACTGTGCCAAGTATGGTTGAAATCGGTTCATAACCTGATATAGCTGTCATATAAACAGATCTGGGGATTTGACTTCTTGAGCTTCTAGAGGGCGCAATTCCTATCCGATTTGGCTGAAATTTTGTACGACGGATCTTCTCATGACCATCAACAAACGTGTTTATTATGTTCTGAATCGGTGTATAGCCCGATACAGATCCCATATAAATCGTTCGCTCTATTTTACTTCGTGAGCCCCAATGGGCGCAATTCTTATACGAATTGGCTGAAATTTTACACAGGTCTCCAACATATAATTTAATTGTGGTCCGAACCGGACCATATCTTGATATCGTTTTAATAGCAGAGCAACTCTTTTCTTATATCCTTTTTTGCCTAAGAAGAGATGCCGGGAAAAGAACTCGACAAATGCGATCCATGGTGGAGGGTATATAAGATTCGGCCCGGCCGAACTTAGCACGCTTTTACTTGTTTATTGTTACTTTCAATAACTATATCAAATAAAGTACAAGTCGGTTCATAACCTGATATAGCTGCCATATAAACCGATCTGGGATCTTGACTTCTTGAGGCTCTAGAGGTCGCAATTATTATCCGATTTGCCTGAAATTTTGTACGACGGATTCTCTCATGACCATTAACATACGTGTTTGTTATGGTCTGAATCGGTCTATAGCCCGATACAGCTCCCATATAAATCGATCTCTCTATTTTACTTCTTGAGCCCCCAAATGGCGCAATTCTTATTCGAATTGGCTGACATTTTACACAGGTCTCCAACATAAGTATAATTTAATTGTGGTTCAAACCGGACCATATCTTAATATCGCTCTAATAGCAGAGCAAATCTTTTCTTATATCCTTTTTATACCCACCACCGACGGATGGGGGTATATTCATTTTGTCATTCCATTTGCAACACATCGAAATATCCATTTTCGACCCTATAAAGTGTATATATTCTTGATCAGCGTAAAAATCTAAGACGATCTAGACATGTCCGTCCGTCTGTCCGTCTGTCTGTTGAAATCACGCTACAGTCTTCAAAAATAGAGATATTGAGCTGAAACTTTGCACAGATTCTTTTTTTGTCCATAAGCAGGTTAAGTTCGAAGATGGGCTATATCGGACTATATTTTGATATAGCCCCCATATAGACCGATCCGCCGATTTAGGGTCTTAGGCCCATAAAAGCCACATTTATTGTCCGATTTTGCTGAAATTTAAGACAGTGAGTTGTCTTAGACCCTTCTACATCTTCCGTCAATATGGCTAAGATCGGTTCAGATTTGGATATAGCTGTCATATAGACCGATCCTCCAATATAGGGTCTTGGGCCCATAAAAGCCACATTTATTATCCGATTTTGCTGAAATTTGGGACAGTGAGTTGCCTTAGGCCCTTCGACATCCTCCGTCAATTTGGCTAAGATCGGTCCAGATTTGGATATAGCATCCATATAGACCTATCCTCCAATTTACGGTCATAGGCCCATAAAAGCCACATTTATTGTCCGATTTTGCGGAAATTTGGGACAGTGAGTTGTGTTAGGCCCTTCAACATTCTTCGTCAATATGGCTCAGATCGGTTCAGATTTGGATATAGCTGTCATATAGACCGATCCTCCAATATAGGGTCTTAGGCCCATAAAAGCCACATTTATTATCGGATTTTGCTGAAATTTGGGACAGTGAGTTGCCTTAGGCCCTTCGACATCCTCCGCCAATATGGCCTAGATCGGTCCGGATTTGGATATAGCTGCCATATAGACCGATCCGCCGATTTAGGGTCTTAGGCCAATAAAGGCCACATTTATTATCCGATTTTGCGGAAATTTGGGACAGTGAGTTGTGTTAGGCCCTTCAACATTCTCCGTCAATTAGGCTTAGATCGGTTCAGATTTGGAAATAGCTGCCACATAGACCGATCTCTCGGTTTTAGGTTTTGGAGCCAATAAAAAACGCATTTATTGTCCGATGTTGCCGAAATTTGGGACAAAGAGTTATGTTAAGCCCCTCCACATATTTCTGCAATTTGGTCTAGAGCGATCAAGATTTGCATATAGCTGCCATATAGACCAATCTCTCTATTTAAAGTCTTGGCCCCATAAAAGGCACATTTTTACTCCGATTGCACTGAAATTTGACACACTGATTTATATTATGCTCTTCGACATCCGTGTCGTATATAGTTCAGATCGGTTTATTTTTAGATATAACTTCTAAAAAGACCAATATTTTGTTATATACAATTGAACAATAACTTTTACCTATTAGTATTTGGTCTAAATCGGAACATGTATTGATATAGCTGCTATGGGGCATAAGGTATGCAATTTTCACCGAATTTTGATAAAAGGTGGTTTACATATATACCCGATGTGGTGGGTATCCAAAGTTCGGCCCGGCCGAACTTAACGCCTTTTTACTTGTTTTTGCCTAAGAAGAGATGCCGGGAAAAGAACTTGACGAATGCGATCCATGGTGGAGGGTATTTAAGTTTCGGCCCGGCCGAACTTAGCACGCTTTTACTTGTTGTTACTCATCTAAACATATATGCAAAACTTTACTTTAATCAGCTCAGATTTGGATATAGCTCCTATATATATTTTGCCCGATTAACACTTAAAAGGCCGTAATAAACACAAATTTTGCACCCATCTGCACAAAATTTGGCACGAATTGGTATGTTATTGATCTTCACGTATCTACAAGATTTCGTCAAAATCGTTTCCGATTTGGATACAGCTCCCTTAAAAATTTATCGCAGGACTTGCACTTAAATGTCCAACATTAATTTTCAAACGATCTGTTCGAAAAACAAGTAAAAAGGCGTTAAGTTCTATATTTTGGATTTATATGTGAACCACCTTTCCTCAAAATCCGGTGCAAAATTCATACCTTATGCCCCATTGACGGAGCCATATTGACGGAAGATGTTGCGAATTTCAGCAAAATCGGATTATAAATGTGGCTTTTATGGGCCTAAGACCCTAAATTGGAGGATCGGTCTATATGGCAGCTATATCCAAATCTGGACCGATCTGGGCCAAATTGACGGAGGATGTTAAAGGGCCTAGCACAACTCACTGTCCCAAATTTCAGCAAAATCGGATAATAAATGTGGCCACTGGGTACTTGGACCCAAATTTTAATACCATATTCGTATTCTACTCTCCAATACATTTCATTTGATACCTATATCTAAGGTGTTTTGGGGCTGGGGCGGCCCCCAGGTACTTGGACCCAACTTTTATTATGAAATTCGTACTCTACTCTTGAATACCTTTCATTCGAATCCCTTATTGTCCCAATCGGTCTACTTTTATTTTTGGGTAGTACTTTTGTGGTAAGGGGGAGGGTCCGCCCGGTTGCTGCAGATTTTTGTATCAATGGAATCCCTTTCAATGAAAATGGAAACCTAAACAACATTTTCTCAAAACTCTGCACAAGCTGTAATATTCCGACTCCAAAACTCAACTCAAATCTATACACCGGCTAAGAAACAGAAACAACACCAAAGAAATAAATTCACCGGATGCAGTAATTATCGCTACATTGATGTTTCCGTATGAGAAAAATTTCCTTTTGAAAGGACTATCTGAATTTCGGAAGAGAAACAATACCGCCTTATCTCTCAACATGATTGGATTTGATTCAACGTGTCAGTTCTATATAAATGAAAACATTTCGAATTCAAACTATAAAATCTACAAGATGCCCTCTCCCTAAAAAGAAAGAAACTTTTGGACTCACCCTATACTTTCAAAGGAGTTCCTGTATGCATTGAAAATTCTGATGCTTTAAATGGGTTTCGTCATACTAACCGTCATAAACTACAGCTGATGTCATGTCATTTATGTTATCCTATATTTAGTTCATTTGTCATGTCTTTCTTACATTTTTATTATAGTTTCTTATCATTCATCAAAAATAATTTATCTTCATTCATAATATATATCATCTTCTGAGTTAGGTTAGGCCTACTGACATCCTTTTTCAATTTGGCCCTGATCGGTCCAGATTTGGATATAGCTGCCATATAGACGCATCCGCCGATTTGGGGTCTTAGACCCATAAAGGCCACATTCTTCTTAAATTTTTCTCAGATCGGTTCAGATTTGGATATATCTGACATATAGAACGATTTATCGATTTAAAGTCTTGGCCCCATAAAAGGCTCATTTATAATCCGATTTCACTGAAATTTGACTCAGCGATTTATGTAAGGCTTTCGACATCCGTGTCATATATGGTTCAGATCGGGTTTTTTTTAGATACAGCTACTTAAAAAACCAATATATTTTTATACACAATTGAACAATGACTTGCACTTATAATTATTTGGTCCAAATCAGAACATATTTCGATATAGCTGCTACGGGGAATAAAGTATGAACTTTTCACCGGATTTTGGCGAAAGGTGGTTTACATATATTGACGGTAGGTGCATAAAAGGCATATTTTTTGCCCGATGTCGCCGAAATTTGGGACAGTGAGTTAAGTTGAGCCCCTCGACATACTTCTTCAATATCGCCCAGATCGGTCTAGATTTGGATATAGCTGCTGTATAGACCGATCTCGATTTGAGGTTTTGGGCCGTTGAAAGGCACACTTGTTGTCCGATATCGCTGAAATTTGGGGCAATGAGTTGCGTTATGCCCTTCGACATTCCTCTTCAATTTGGGTAAGATCGGACCAAACTTGGATATAGCTCCCATATAGGCCGATCCGTCGATTTAGGGTCTTAGGCCCATAAAAGCCACACTTATTATCCGATTTTGTTGAAATTTGGGACAGTGAGTTGTGTGATGCCCTTTGACATTCTTCTTCAATTTAGCCCAGATCGGTCCAAATTTTAATATGGCTGCCATATAGACCGATTCGCCGTTTTAGGGTCTTAGGCCATAAAAGCCACATTTATTATCCGATTTTGCTGAAATTTGGGACAGTGAGATGTGTTACGCCCTTCGACATTTTTCTTTAATTGGGCTCAGATCGGTCCAGATTTGGATATAGCTGCCATGTAGACCGATCCGACGTTTAACCCAGATCGGTTCAGATTTTAATATGGCTGCCATATAGACCGATCTCTCGAATTAAGGTTTTGGGCCCATAAAAGCCGCATTTATTGTCTGATGACGACGAGATTGGGGACAGTGAGTTTTTTTAAGCCCCTTGACATATTTCTGCTATTTGTCCTAGATAGATCAAGATTTGCATATAGCTATCATACAGACCTATCTCTCGATTTAAGGCTATAGGGCCATAGAAGGCGCATTTGTTGTCCGATTTTGCCGAACTTTTTGACATTGAGTTGTTTTAGCCTCTTCCATATTATTCTATAAACTGAATCTAATTGAAGATACCCTGGAGATGGGCTAATTAAACTGTTAGTGCTACTCGCTTGGAGTGGATCATCATGCCGTGGTTGTCTATAATTGACTATATGGCTACGTATTAAATAGTCATCATTTAGCCTTTATTTTAATTAATTGGTTGCAATCCTCCTATTGCACTGGAAGTCATTATTTTGAGGCTATGGCGGCCTACATTTATTTGTGTCCGCACACATTATTTATATCACACAGTGTCTTGTTAGGTCATTATGATTGATCGATTGTATTTGGGTTAGGTGTTCCGCTTGATATATGAACAGAATGAAGATATCAGGTTAGCATTCCACAACCTTATACCTATAATTTAACCCCATGTTGTCTGCCACTTGAGCAAAAATTTGAATGACGCACTCTTCTCAAAAAAATCTATCACTTGATTCCCCATTGTTTTAATAGGTCAAATAACCTATTGGAGGCGATTTTAGGAGGTAAAGCACCACCTATATTCTTGGACACAAAGTTTAATGTCATATTAGTGCTCTCAAAATACCTTTCATTTGAGTTTCTTCAAGCTATTGATCGAGCAATATTCCTATTTGAGGAGCTAACGGGGATGGTGCGACCATCCATTACGTGGGCCTCATTTTTTATGTCATATTCGTAGTCTACTCCCGAATACCTTTCATTTGAGCCCTTTATTAATATGTTCGTCCAATATGTCTGTTTGGAGCAGTTTTTATGGCTGGGCGACCCATGGATTCTTGAATC
This sequence comes from Stomoxys calcitrans, assembly GCF_963082655.1. Lineage (NCBI taxonomy): Eukaryota > Metazoa > Arthropoda > Insecta > Diptera > Muscidae > Stomoxys > Stomoxys calcitrans. The sequence goes on along the minus strand of NC_081552.1, from coordinate 97,632,981 downwards.
CAAGTTCTTATACCATTCGTATTCTACTCTCTAATATCATTCATTTTGGGAGTTTTGGGGTCGGAGCAACCTATTTAATTATTTGAACCCAATTTTTATACCCTCCACCATGGGAGGGAGTGGTATACTAATTTCGTCATTCTGTTTGTAACTACTCGAAATATTCGTCTGAGACCCCATATAATATATATATATATATTCTTGATCGTCGCGACCTTTTATGTCGATCTAGCCATGTCCGTCCGTCTGTCTGTCGAAAGCACGCTGATTTCCAAAGGAGTAAAGCTAGCCGCTTGAAATTTTGCACAAATACTTCTTATTAGTGTAGGTCAGTTGGTATTGTAAATGGGCCATATAGGTCCATGTTTTGATATAGCTGCCATATAAACCGATCTGAGATCTTGATTTCTTGAGCCTTTAGAGGTCGCAATTATTATCCGATTTGCCTGAAATTTTGTACGACGGATCCTCTCATGACCATCAACAAACGTGTTTATTATGGTCTGAATCGGTCTATAGCCCGATACAGATCCCATATAAATCGATCTCTCTATTTTACTTTTTGAGCCCCCAAAGGGCGCAATTCTTATTCGAATTGGCTGACACAGGTTTCTTATAGCCTTTTTTGCCTAAGAAGAGATGCCGGGAAAAGAACTCGACAAATGCGATCCATGGTGGAGGGTATATAAGATTCGGCCCGGCCGAACTTAGCACGCTTTTACTTGTTAATATGAAAGTCGTACTCTTCTCTTGAATACCTTCAATTTAAGTCCCATATTGTCCCAATCGGTCCATTTTATTTTTGGGTGGATCCTTTGGGGTAACGGGGGAGGGTCCGTCGCTTCTAATATCAGCAAACTATATAGCCTATACCTCCTTCCTGACCATTCCCTTAGCATTATCGTTCATTGGAGCCCCATATTGTCATCATCGTCCAATTAGTCTATTTTGTGGGGATTTTGTGGTCGGGGCAACCCCTCGAATTACTTAGACCCAATTTTAAATATGAAATTTGTACTCTACTCTTCTCCTCTTCCATTTAAGTTCCATACTGCCCGATCGGTCCACTTTTATTTTTGAGTGGTACTATTAGGATATCGTCGCCCTTGCGATATCAAAAATTTATATAGACTACTAGCTGACCCGGGCCCGCTCCGCTGCGCCTTCTTTTACTTTATATGGAACAAAAGTTTCCTTGGAATGGAATATAGCACTCCCATAAGTTGATAAGTTGGTTCATGTCTGGTATTGTGTCCCCACCTAAGTACCGGTATCTGTTAGACGCGAAAGCCGGGCATTGACAAAAGGAAATGATCCAACGTCTCATCATCTTCCCCGCATGCCCTACACATGCAATCGCTTTCAGCACCGTTTTTACATAAGTGAGCTAGTAGTCCTATGTGCCCCGTTATGATACCAAAAGCTATACCGACCCCCTTCTTGTTTCCTTTCAGTAATAGCCTTATCTTCTTACAATCCGGGTCACCCCATAGGATTTTTGAAGTCCTACCGACCGTTTCGCTGTTCCACAGTGACCCACGCCCTTAAATCAAACTACGTTGACCCGAAAGGCTTCGAATAAGCCAAGTTTATGGACGGCAGTTCTCTGGCCTTCACAGCCACATCGTCTGCCCTTTCATTCTACTTTACTCCGTTATGGCCCGGCAACCAAACGATGCGGATTGTGCCATCCTCAGAGAAGGCGTTAATCTCCTTCTTACACTCCAAGACTGTTCGTGACCTTAACTTCCTGGTTGTTATTGTCTTTATGCCAATTATATTGTCCGTAAAGATGTTCACACTCGACGTCCTCGTGTTAGTACCAAACCTCCTCACGCATTCCATGATCGCCTGGATCTCTGCCTGAAGGACCGTTTTATGGTCAGACAGTCTAAAACTGATCTCAGTCTCTTGGTTTTCAATGTAGACCCCAGTACTACTCTGTCCTCTAGCTTTGGTCCATCCGCGTAACAAGATCTTCCAGATGGCTGGCAGCAGAGCCTCGCACTCGACCGCAAGTGTCGTTTCAGGTATCCATTCAGAAACCTGTTCCCGTCCTTCCAGGTTTCCTATCGTCGCCTCGATTATACCGCGACGGCATGAGCTGCTCCCATCCCCAATCCATTTTGCCATCGCTTTAAGTCTTATAGCCGCAGTGGCTGCCTCACACTTAATCTGTATGCGCCACTTCCTCCCTTATAATTATGTCATGGGACCCGCAATTTATACACCTGTTCTTTACCATATGGCATATCCAGTCTCTAAGAACCTGGTCCTCCCGGTACTTTTTTAGGGATTGGATCGATGTATCGGTCCGCACATTGTTAAACGCCCCCTCGATGTCAATGCAAATCGCCAATGTGTACGTCTTGGCATCGCAGGATTCTTCCGATTCAGGCCCCATCTCGAGCCTACGGCCCGTCTACATGGTTCGCATCATCTGTTAGCCTTCTCAGTACGCTCCTAAATGTGACACTTCCAATTGTTCCGGCCGAGTACCAGTGTTAGCATGGACATTAGATGGGCTTCTTGGGAGTGGGTGATGATCTCGTCCATAACTGAATAATAATGTCATTTCATTCGTTTCATATATTACTTTCGTTGCCACAAAAAAATCAAATTCAATCATTAAAAGCTAACGTTGCATTTCATAAAACAAAATTTGGATGCCCTTAACGATGACAACAACAAATTGTGATTCCAAAATCATATGGAGCATGTAACTAATTTCACAAGTATTAAATTCTAATGATTTGGAACATACATTTCGATCGAAGGCTTTATGAAAGCCAATAGTCGTAGGTCATGTGCCATATAAATAGTTAAAGGCAGCAATCTTCTTGCAATAACTACAAAAAAAATTTAACAAACACGTTATGCCTCTGTTGAAGTGCTTGATGAAGATGAAAACAATAAGCAACCCTCATCTTTTTCTTTTTTTTTGTGATGAGTGTGTGATCAATATGTATTGTCAATGGGATAGTATTTTCGGTAAGTTTTTCACGTTCCTTTCCTTATGAGATATAAGATTGGATTACACGCATTACTGCACAAACATTTTCATCATATTCTGCCATTCGAATAGCTCTTTGGTGCGAGACTACCATTTGTTATCCCCTTCATTTTGTTTGGGGTAAAGGAAAAAATTACGTTTTCTCCTTTTCGAAGGTATGCGGATGTTTGTATGTGAAGGATATAAAAATCGAAGCCTATGCCATTCAAATAAATTGGTTTTTAAACTCCCACCACAATCATTTTCCTATACGAAAAATAATAACAACGACAAAAAAAAGCCCATATCCTTTTAAGTTTGCCCTGCTCAAAACTTTTGCCCTGCAAAAAAAAAGTGGAAGATAGGAAAATATGGAGTTTTAATAATATAGTTATATTCAAATCTAAACAAGCAAAAAGGCCGGGCCGAACTTTGGATACCCACCACCTCGGGTATATATGTAAACCACCTTTCATCAAAATCCGGTGAAAATTGCATACGTTATGTTCCATAGCAGTTATATCGAAATATGATCCGATTTGGACCAAATACTAATAAGTACAAGTCACTGTTCAATTGTGTATAACAAAATATTGGTCTATTTAGTAGCTATATCTAAAAATAAACCCATCTGAACCATATACAACATGGATATCGAGAAGCCTAACATAAGTCAATGTGTCAAGTTTCAGTGAAATCGGATTATAAATGCGCCTTTTATGGGGCTAAGACTTTAAATCGAGACATCGGTCTATATGGCAGCAATATGCAAATCTTGATCGATCTAGACCAAATTGCAGAAAATTGTGTAGGGGCTTAACTTAACTCTCTGTCCCAAATTTCTGCAAGATCGGAAAAAAAAGCGCCTTTTATGGGCCCAAAACAATAAATCGAGAGATCAGTCTATATGGCAGCTATATCCAAATCTGAACCGATTTGAGTGAAATTGAAGAAGGATGTCGAAAGGCCTAACAGAACTCACTGTCCCAAATTGCGGCGACATCGGACGATATATGCGGTTTTTATGGCCCCAAAACCTAAAACCGAGAGATCGGTCTATATGGCAGCTATATCCAAATCAGGACCGATCTGTGCCATAATGCAGAAGTATGTCAAGGGGCTTAACTTAACTCACTGTCCCAAATTTCGGCGGCATCGGACAATAAATGCGCTTTTTATGAGACTAAGGCCCTATATCGGAGGATCGGTCTATATGGCAGCTATATCCAAAACTGAACCGATCTGAGCCAAAATCACGAAAGATTTCGAAGGGCCTAACACAACTCACTGTCCCAAATTTCAACAAAATCGGTTAATATATGTGGCTTTTATTGGCATAAGAATCGGCGGATCGGTCTATATGAGGGCTATATCAAAATATAGTCCGATATAGCCCATTTTAACGCTGATCAAGAATATATATACTTTATAGGGTCGGAAATGATATTTCGATGTGTTGCAAACGGAATGACAAAATGAATATACCCCCATCCTTCGGTAGTGGGTATAAAAAGTAGGCTATAAATAACTAAAATTATTTATTTTAAACGCTTTCCATGTTCTGCATGTTCTGCAATGATTTCAAAACCAAGAAACAACTTTAAAGAAAAGAAAAGACATGGATATGAGTCGATCACATAATACCCTACAACATTTGCATGGTTTACATTTTAACCAGGTGCATTCAATTTAAGAAATAAAGAATTCTTTTAAGTTTCTTCTTTAATACAGGATAGACGAAGTTTAGGCGGCAGTTTGAAATCAGACTCACTAAGACGTTTCGTCCATTGTGTTAACACAAGAGAAGGAAGATGTCTCCTAGTTGTTACAGTTAAACCATCCAGATCACTTTAAAAACCCCACAACTTGCAAATGTTCAAATCCGCTAATTCTCAAGTTCTCAGAGCGGGGCACATACAATCAGATGTTCTATGGTCTCCTTCATAAATAATACCTTGTGCCACAATTGTGCAATAGGGTATAAACTCGAAACTGTGGCAATGTTGAAAAAAACGAAAGATGCCATTATATCGAGTGTAAAAATTGTATTCGTCTTAGTCGATTATACGGTACTGACAGCAAAATCGATTCCATGGTAAATGGAATGCATGCACTCATTCATAATTATGGCAAATGAGGGTTTTCTGATATTTGCCAGGATTTCGTACTTTTTTCTTCATCCCAACCCCAAATCATCATACAAATATCTAATATGATTCCAATGGTCTAACGAGGATTGCCTTGATGCTGCTCCCTTTCAGTGCTTTCTGCATTGTGCTTAAGTGTTATCCTGAAAAAGGTCAAAAGCCAAGCAAAGCCTTCTACAAAGAAAAACGTAACAAAAAGAAATATGGCTTATTTATATGCTAAATTGGTTAATATTGTTATGATGGTATAATAGTCTGCCGCTATGGTTTCTGGGTAAGCCCGATGATGTAGGTGTTGGTTTGCGTTTTTCTTCCTTTCTTGGCATCTCCACAGCAATCAATAGAAAAGGGGGAAAATGGTATATTATTTATATTCTATTCATGGGGGAACGATTTGGCTTATAAGGTATAAAGCCTAAAACGTAACAGTTTTGCATGGGCGAATGAATTCAAAGTCTAAGTTCTTTTCTTTAGAGAATAATTTCGTAATCAACACCTCAAAAGGATCATAGGAAGAATGAAATTCTTGCTTTTATTTGCACACTTGCAAATGTACAACTAATAAGAGGCTCGTTTCGAGTAATATTAATTGTTAAGGAAACTTAAAACAAAGTTTTAAAAAATATTTGTATACACTCCACCATAGGATGGGAGTATACTAATTTCGTCATTCTGTTTGTAACTCCTCGAAATATTCGTCTAAGACCCCATTAACTATATACTCTTTGTCGTCATGATATTTTAAGTCGAACTAGCCATGTCCGTCCGTCTGTCAGTTGAAAGTACACTAACTTTCGAAGGAGTAAAGCTAGCCGCTTGAAATTTTGCAGGAATTCAATTAGTGTAGGTCGGTTGGAATTGTAAATGGGCTATATCGGTCCACGTTTTGCTTGAGCCGCTAGAGGGCACAATTCTTATCCGCTTTGGCTGAAATTTGGCATGAGGTGTTTCGTTATGACTTTCAATAACTGTGCTATGAATAATTCAAATCGGTCCATAACCTGATATAGCTTCCATGTAAACCGATCTAGGGTTTTGACATCTTGAGCCACTAGAGGGCGCAATTATTATTCGAGTTAGCTGAAATTTTGTACAACGGCTTCTCTTATGACCTTTAACATACGTGTCGAAAATCGGTTTATAGCCTAATGCAGCTCTCCTATAAACCGATCTCCTTATTTTACTTTTTCGGCCCCTAAAGTGCGCAATTCTTATTAGATTTAGCTACACAATGACTTCTACTACGGTCTCCAATATTCAGTTCAATTATGGTGCCAAATGAACTATAACTTCATATTGGTCCAATAACATAGAAATTATTTTCTTTTATCCTTTGTTTGCCTAAAAAGAGATACCGTGGCAAGAGCTCGACAAACGCGATCCATGGTGGAGGGTATATAAGATTCGGCCTGGCCGAACTTAGAACGCTTTTACCTGTTATGGTTGCTAAAGTCGCTATTACACGATATCTTAGGTTAGGGTGAAAAGAGGGTGCGGATAGTAATCCGCCCTTTGCCACTATGGACATACACCTAAACCAGTAATAGACTTGTTGTGCGTTCTAAAGACTAAAAAGTAACTTCGAAAAAAATAAATCTCAATCAGGAATTCCGTGCTACTTACAAAATCCTTAATTTTTTTCCATAATACGCCTATAAGTTGCATGTTGGTTCATAGCTTGTATTGTGTTTCCAACTAAGTACCAGTGTCTGTTAACCGCGAAAGCAGGGCAATGATACAGGAAATGGTCCAACGTCTAGTCGGCGATACGAAATAACCCCCAAAGAAAAATGAAATAATCCCCAACATAAATGAAGTATACCCATATCAAAATAATGAAAAAAAAAAACCCAAAATTTGTGAAATAAAGACCAAATAAAAAACAAGTAAAAAGGCGTATATACAGGGTGGCTGATGAATATTGCTACAATGATGAATATTGCTACATTTTTTTTTCGGTGTATGGAATACATTTTTCTTTTATTCATGTTAAATTAAATTATTAAATTAATTATTAAATTATTATTAATTAAATTAATTAATTAATTAATTAAATTAATTATTAAATTATTATTATTAAATAGAAAAAAAGTTATTACATTTTTTTTTTGGTAGCGGCTTTCATCAGCCACCCTGTATGTGAACCATCTTTCATCAAAATCCGGTGAAAATTGCACACTTTATGTTCGATAGCAGTTATTTCAAATATGTTCTGATTTGGACCAACTACTAATAAGTACAAGTCATTGTTCAATTGTGTATAACAAAATACTGGTCTTTTCAGTAGCTATATCTAAAAATAAACCGATCTGAACCATATACGACACGGATGTCGAAAAGCCTAATATAAGTCATTATGTCAAATTTCAGTGAAATCTGATTATAAATGCGCCTTTTATGGGGCCACGACTTTAAATCGAGATATCGGTCTACATGGTAGCTATATCCAAATCTGGACCGATTTTCTTCAAGTTGCAGAAAAATGTCGAAGAGCCTAATACAACGCACTGTCCTAAATTTCGGCGAAATCGGACAAAAAATGCGCCTTTTATGGGCCCAAAACCTTAAATCTAGAGATCGGTCTATATGGCAGATATATCCAAATCTGGACCGATCTGGGACAAGTTGACGAAGAATGTCGAAGGGCCTAACATAACTAATTTTAGCAAAATCGGGTAATAAATGTGGCTTTTATGGGCCTAAGATCCTAAATCGGAGGATCGGTCTATATGGCAGCTATATCCAAATCTGAACCGATCTGGGCCAAAGTGAAGAAGGATATCAAAGGGCCCAGCACAACTTACTGTCCCGAATTTCAGCAAAATCAGATAATAAATGTGGCTTTTATGGGCATAAGACCCTTAATCGGAGGATCGGTCTATATGGCAGCTATATCCAAATCAGGACCGATCTGGGCCAAATTAATGAATGATGTCGAAGGGCCTAACACAACTCACTGTCCCAAATTTTAGCAAAATCGGATAATAAATGTGGCTTTTATGGGCCTAAGACCCTAAATCGGAGGATCGGTCTATAGGGCAGCTATATCCAAATCAGGACCGATCTGGGCCAAATTGATGAATGATACCGAAGGGCATAACGCAATTTACTGTCCCGAATTTCAGCAAAATCGGATAATAAATGTGGCTTTTATGGGCCTAAGACCCTAAATCGGCGGATCGGTCTATATGGGGGCCATATCAAGATAAATTGGGTTGCCCAAAAAGTAATTGCGGATTTTTTAAAAGAAAGTAAATGCATTTTTAATAAAACTTAGAATGAACTTTAATCAAATATACTTTTTTTACACTTTTTATCTAAAGTAAGCTAAAAGTAACAGCTGATAACCGACAGAAGAAAGAATGCAATTACAGAGTCACAAGCTGTGAAAAAATTTCTCAACGCCGACTATATGAAAAATCCGCAACTACTTTTTGGGCAACCCAATAGTCCGATATAGCCCATCTTCGAAATTAACCTGCTTATGGATAAAAAAAAATCTCTATTTTTGAAGACTGTAGCGTGACTTCAACAGGCAGACGGACGGATATGTCTAGATCGTTTTAGATTTTTACGCTAATCAAGAATATATATACTTTACTAGCTGGACCGGGCCCGCTCGGCTGCGCCTTTATACACCCTAAACCATAGGATGGGGGGTATATTAATTTAGTCATTCTGTTTGTAGCTACTCGAAATATTCGTCTGAGACCCCATAAAGTATATATATTCTTGATCGTCGCGACATTTTATGTCGATCTAGCCATGTCCGTCCGTCCGTCCGTCTGTCTGTCGAAAGAACGCTAACTTCCGAAGGAGTAAAGCTAGCCGCTTGAAATTTTGCACAAAAACTTCTAATTAGTGTAGGTCGTTTGGTTTTGTAAATGGGCCATATCGGTCCATGTTTTGATATAGCGCCATATAAACCTATCTTGGTCTTGACTTCTTAAGCATCTAGCGTGCGCAATTCTTACCCGATTGGAATGAAATTTTGCACGACGTTATAATATCCAGAATTTGTTTCAAGTATGGTTCAAATCGGTCCATAACCCGATATAGCTGTCATATAAACCGAACTGGGGTCTTGACTTCTTGAGCTTCTGAGGGCGCAATTCTTGTCCGATTGGAATGAAATTTTTGTTTTATTATGATATCCAACAACTGTGCCTAGTATGGTTCAAATCGGTCCATAACCTGATAATAACTGCCATATAAACCGATCTTGGGTCTTGACTTCTTGAGCCGCTGGAGGGAGGACGCAATTCTCATTCGATTTGGCTGAAATTTTGCATGCGGTGTTTCGTTATGATTTTCAATAACTGTGCTAAGCATGACCCAAATTGGTCCATAACCTGATATAGCTGTCATATAAACCGATCTTGGGTCTTGACTTCTTGAGCCTCTATAGTGCGCAATTCTTATCCGATTAGAATGAAATTTTGTACGACGGATTCTCTCATGACCATCAACATACGTGTTTATTATGGTCTGAATCGGTCTATAGCCCGATACAGCTCCCATATAAATCGATCTCTCTATTTTACTTCTTGAGCCCCCAAAGGGTGCAATTCTAATTCTAATTAGCTAACAATGTACACAGGTGTTTTCTATATCCTTTCTTGAAAACTACTCGAAATTTTCATCTGAGACCCCATAAAATATATATTTTCTTGATCGTCGTGAAATTTTATGTCGATCTAGTCATGTCCGTTCGTCTGTCCGTCCGTCCGTCTGTCTGTCTGTCGGAAGCACGCTAACTTCCGAAGGAGTAAAGCTAGTCGCTTGAAATTTTGCATAAATACTTCTAATTAGTGTAGGTCGGTTGGTATTGTAAATGGGCCATATCGGTCTATGTTTTGATACTTGACTTCTTAAACCTCCAGAGTGCGGAATTCTTATCCGATTGGGATGAAATTTCGCACGACGTGTTTTTTATCATATCCAAAAACTGTGCCAAGTATGGTTCAAATCGGTTAATAACCTGATATAGCGGTCATATAAACCGATCTTGGGTCTTGACTTCTTGAGCCTCTAGAGGGTGCGATTCTTATCCAATTTGAATGAATTTTTGCACGTAATATTTTGATATGATATCCAACAACTGTGCCAAATATGGTTCAAATCGGTTCATAACCTGATATAGCTGTCATATAAACAGATCTGGGGACTTGATTTCTTGTGCTTCTAGAGGGCGCAATTCCTATCCGATTTGGCAGAAATTTTGCAATACGTTTTTTATTGTTACTTTCAACAAATATGTCAAATAAGGTACAAGTCGGTTCATAATCTGATATAGCTGCCATGTAAGCCGATCTGGGATCTTGACTTCTTGAGCCTCTAGAGGTCGCAATTATTATCCGATTTGCCTGAAATTTTGTACGACTGATTCTCTCATGATCATCAACATACGTGTTTAATATGGTCTGAATCGGTGTATAGCCCGATACAGCCCCCATATAAATCGATCTCTCTATTTTACTTCTTGAGCCGCAAAGGGCGCAATTCTTATTCGAATTGACTGACATTTTACACAGGTCTCCAATATATAATTTAATTGTGGTCCAAACCGGACCATATCGTGATATCGCTCTAACAGCAGAGCAAATCTTTTCTTATATAATTTTTTTGCCTAAAAAAAAGATGTCGGGAAAAGAACTCGACAAATGCGATCCATGGTGGAGGGTATATAAGATTCGGCCCGGCCGAACTTAGCACGCTTTTACTTGTTTTGCCTAAAAAGAAATGCTGGAATAGAACTCGACAAATGCGATCCATGGTGGAGGGTATATAAGATTCGACCCGGCCGAACTTAGCACGCTTTTACTTGTTTTACTTTATATGGAACAACATTTTCCTTAGATTACTTATTTTCGACAATTAAAGAGCTTTTAGTGAAAAACCATGGTACGAAAATAGTATATCGCATGACAAACAGTTTAACAATATAAGTGCTTTTATATGAATCCCATATGATCTTTATTGGTCTACGAATTTAAGTTTGGATGTAAGGTGTACTCCATTCTTAAAATACTTTATTTTAGCCCGACATTTAGGGGCATTTTCGGTGGTGAGGTGGTTCCCCAGACACTTGGCCCTGAAAAATATCAGCATCCGAAATTTGAGTACCAAGTGTTTGTTTGCAGGTTACTGTAAGAGAGCACAAAATTTCGCTTCAATCGCACCACCTATCTCCGCGATTTGAAGTTTCTGAAAATTATTGTAAGGCGGAGGGTCCGCTTCTCCTTCAGATGTCAAAAAGTGTAGTACCCTATTATCACCACGGGATCATTATGCACCATCATTGAAAATTTCAAGAAAATCGGTTCAGCCGTTTCTGAGTCTATGAGGAATACACAAACAAACAAACAAACCTACAAACAAATACAAATTAATTTTTATATATAAGTAGATAGGGTCGGAAATGGATATTTCGATGTGTTGACGACATGACAAAATTAATATACCCCCATCCTTCGGTGGTGGTTTTAATTTTTTAAACTCAATGGTTTGGGTGTTATTTCATTGTGAAATAACCCCCAAACAAAAAAGAATATGATATGAAACCCAAAAAAAAATCCACAATAATTATTAATTTCCAACTTTAGTCGGAAATCTTATATATAACAAGAAGTAAAATAGAGAGATCGATTTATATGGGAGCTATATCGGGCAATAGACCGATTCAGACCATAATAATGGTGATGGTCATGAGAGGATCCGTCGTACAAAATTTTAGGCAAATCGGATAATAAGTGCGACCTCTAGAGGCTCAAGAAGTTAAGATACCAGATCGGTTTATATGGCAGCTATCTCGGGTTATGATCCGATTTAAACGAATTCCCCAGATCTGTTTATATGACAGCTATATCAGGTTATGAACCGATTTGAACCATACTTTGCACAGTTGTTGGATATCATAACAAAATACTACGAGCAAAAATTCATTGCGCCCTCTAGTGGCTCAAGAATTCAAGACCCAAGATCGGTTTATATGACAGCTATATCAAGTTATGGACCGATTTAAACCATACCATACGTGCAAAATTTCATTCCAATCGGATAAGAATTGCGCACTCTAGAGGCTCAAGAAGTCAAGATCGGTTTATATGGCAGCTATATCAAAACATGATCCGATATGGCCCATTTACAATACCAACCGACCTACACTAATAAGAAGTATTTGTGCAAAATTTCAAGCGGCTAGATTTACTCCTTCGGAAGTTAGCGTGCTTTCGACAGACAGACGGACGGACGGACATGGCTAGATCGACATAAAATGTAGCGATGATCAAGAATATATATACTTTATGGGGTCTCAGACGAATATTTCGAGTAGTTACAAACAGAATGCCGAAATTTGTATACCCTATGGTGGAGGGAATAAAAATCAATTTGTGTTTGTTTGTAGGTTTGTTTGTTTGTTTGTTTGTTTGTTTGTATGTTTGTGTGTTCCTTAAAAACTCAGAAACGGCTGAAAAGATTTTCTTGAAATTTTCACAGCTAGTGCATAATAACCCCGTGGTGCAGATAGGGTACTACGTTTTTTGATATCTGAAGGGGCCCCACCCCCGTCCCCTTATCATAATTTTCAAAAACGCCAGATCTCGAAGATGGGTGGTGCGATTTAAGCACAATTTTGTGTGCTCATATAGTACCCTAAAAATAAAAATTTGGTTTCCAAATTTCGGATTGGGAACCTAGGGGGGTTGTCCAACCCTAAAACCTACTAAACATATATTTAGGCCAATCACGACAATATGGGACTCAAATGAAAGGTATTTAGGATAAGAAAACGTATCTGATATCCAATTGTCGAACCATGTGCTAGGGCGACCACCCCAACCCCCAAAACACCCCTAAATCGGACATTATTACCCACCATGACATTATAAGACTCAAATGAAAGGTATTTGCGAGTAGAATACGAAGCTGATATCCAAATGTGGGACCACGTTTCTGGGGGTCAACCCCTTCCCCAAAACATCCCCCAAACTGGACTTATTTTTGACCATGGTAATATGGGGCTTAAGTAAAAGGTATTTGAATGTAGAATACGAATCTGGGTCGCCTCTCACCAAAAACATCCCCCAAAGGGTACAAATTTTCGAACATAGCAATATAGGGGTCAAATGAAAGGTCTTTGGGAGTAAAGCACAAATCTGATATCAATATTCGAGAAAAGCGCCTATGGGACCAACCCACCCCCCCAACACCACCCAAACAGGAAGTAGTTGCTGACTTTTGCAATGTGAGGCTCAAATAAGGTTGTTTTTAGAGTGGAACACGATATGTATTTTTAAGGCCTACTCACTGAGTGGCCGTCCATCCCCCAAAATACCCCCCTAGCCGGTCATGTTTGCCGATTATGGAAATATAGGGCTCAAATTAAAGGTATTTGGGAGTAGACCACGTATCTGATATCAACATTAGGGACCAACAGTCTAGGGGACGTCCCACCAACATAACAACCCCTAAATAGGAAGTATTAGGTCAAAAAGACAATTTGGGTTTTAAAGGGAGTGGAACTAAATATTTATAGTTGTAAGGGCCAATACCCCAAAACTGACATATTTGCTGACTTTTGCAATGAGGGGTTTAAATGAGATTAGAAAACGAATTTGATATACAATTTTGAGACCAATGGTAATATGGGGTTCAAATAAATTATATATAGATATATCAGAATAGACCACGTTGTTGGTATATTTTCCGGGCTAAGTGTTTTGGTTACCACCCCAAATCCCCAAAACATCCTTAAATCGGCTATATTTACCGACCATGTCAATGTGGAGCTCAAATGAAAGGTATTGGGGGTAGAGCAAGAATTGGCACCCACTTTCGGGACCAATTTTTCAGGGGTCTACCCCTTTGCAAAAATACCCCATAAACAGCATTTTTTTACTGACCATTGCAGTATGGGGCTTAAATAAAGGTATTTGGGAGTAGAATACGAATTTGATATCCAAATGTAAGGACCATGTATTTAGGGCATCACCCCTTCCCCAAAACACAAGGGTAAACATTTTTCGACCATCCCAATATATGGCCCAAATGAAAGGTATATGAGATTAAAAAACAAATTTGAAAACCTATTTTGGGGCCCTGTGTTTGGGGGACGCCTCATCGTGTAAACTCCTCTAAACTAATGGCAATATGGGGTTTAAATAAATGGTATTTGAAAGAAGAGCACGATCCTGGAATTTTTTCAGGGTCAAGTGTCTGAGGACCACCTCACCCCAGAAAACACCACTAAATCACACATCATGAGAATATCGGGATGAAATAAAGTATTTTAGGAATGGAAAACATCTTACATCCAAACTTAAATTCGTAGACCAATAAAGATCATATGGGATTCAGAAAAAGGCACTTATATTGTTAAACTGTTAGTCAAGCGATATACTATTTTCGTAGCATGGTATTTCACTAAAAGTTCTTTGTTGAAATTAAATATTCCAAGGAAAATTTTGTTCCATATAAGCTAAAAGAAGGCGCAGCGGAGCGGGCCCGGGTCAGCTAGTAAATTTTAAAGAAATTGCATTGTATCACCAACTACTTTACAAACCGGGCTAATGCGTGCACCTGCAGCTTCAGTGGTGACCGGTCATAACGGCCAATTAAAAAAGTATAACTTGATGGTTTTTAGTTAATGCAACTTTCTTAGTCGCTCCTGCCTGTGGTTATAATCAGCTGCTTATAATCGTTTTACATTTTGTATATTGGAAACGTTTTAGTTTTTTTAAGAAACTATGCAGAGAATTAAGAATTAGCGTGCAGAAGTAGGGAGCGCCGCATCCGAAATTTGTTTCAATTAAAAATCGCACGCGCTTGTTCTACATTTTGTCTTATGTACCCTTAATATCACATAGTGCTACAACAAAAATATGCATGGGGTGCTAATGTACCAATTCTGTTTTGTTGGAGTCCATGGAAAACGAAAATAATGATCATCGCTATAAGAGGCGAAAAACTTGAAAAAAACTTTAATTTTACTGGGTCACTTCGTTAAGTGATTTTAGGACGGTTAATGTAGAGAAAAATTGGTTTTCGTAGATTTTCGGTTAAAAAAGGGCAACACAACGGATTTCTATGAATCGTACCTTCTTTTGATAGTCACAACTGTGCGGCACATTCCTTTTAAATCGGCCAACAAATCGCTAAGTAACAGTGGCTGAAATTTAAAAAAACGCACTAAACACACAAAACACATTTTCCGCGGTCTCTATTCTGCTTAAAAAGTCACAAAAAATATATACATTTATTACTGTGAAAAAGGAAATTTAATAAGCTTTCCAAAATGGGTAATAACCAGAGATGGCCTGTCAGAAACAGTGACGTATATGACATACATTTCCGACGTATATTACATACGTCGAAATCGTCGTAAACCTAGCCCAAAAACTAGGTTTCTGACAGAAAAAAAAATTCAAACAAAAATATGTCGAATTTTTGATCTGATTAACTAAAAATTTTGGCATAAGTATTAACACTCCATGTACCATTTCACTTGACACTTCCTCAGATGTCATGCATTTTTAACATATGTCGTTTACAACAGCTTTCAAAAAGCAAATTAAAACGGGAGAAGCAAATAATTTTGCAAAAGGATACAAAATAATTGCAATTTCTAAATATAATTGATGAAAACTGATAATTTATTGATTTTTTGCTTCACAAAAAAATCCTTAAACGTTACTTTATAAATTGACTTGAAATTTGCGTATATTTCCAATTTATTGTGTGAAAAATGTAAATGCAAAAATTAAAAAAAAAACTTAATATTTCTTTTATTGCGAATTTTTTTTACAAATAAACTCTTCTATATACAGCAAATAAGTGACAATAATATTTGTTAAAAATCAAACTTCTACACTGAGTTATTAAGGTTTATGACGTTTGCGACTTTTTCTACGTTTTATACAAGTATACGACGTTTTCGACTTTTACAACTTTTTGACAGTCGGAAACCTAAAAAATCGTCTTACGGACCATCTCTGGTAATAACAAATAAATTGCTTAAAAATAGATGACTTTTGCAATTTTTTGTGTTTCAATTTTTTGGTTTTTATACCCTCCACCATAAGATGGGGGGTATACTAATTTCGTCATTCTGATTGTAACTACTCGAAATATTCGTCTGAGACCCCATAAAGTATATATATTCTTGATCGTCGTGAAATTTTATGCTGATCTAGCCATGTCCGTCCGTCTGTCCGTCCGTCTGTCTGTCGAAAGCACGCTAACTTCCGAAGCAGTAAAGCTAGCCGCTCAAAATTTTGCATAAATACTTCTTATTAGTGTAGGTCGGTTGGTATTGTAAATGGGCCTTATCGGTCCATGTTTTGATATAGCTGCCATATAAACCGATCTTGGGCCTTGAATTCTTGAGCCTCTAGAGTGCGCAATTCTTATCCGATTGGGATGAAATTTAGCACGACGTGTTTCGATATTATATCCAACAACTGTGCCAAGTATAGTTCAAATCGGTTCATAACCTGATATAGCTGCCATATAAACCGATCTGGGGTCTTGACTTCTTGAGCCTCTAGAGTGCGCAATTCTTATCCGATTGAAATGAAATTTTGCAGGACGTGTTTTGTTACGATATCCAACAACTGTGCCAAGTATGGTTCAAATTGGTTAATAACCTTATATAGCTGTCATATAAACCGATCTTGGGTCTTGACTTCTTGAGCCTCTCGAGGGCGCAATTCTTATCCAATTTGAATGAATTTTGGCACGTAGTATTTTGTTATGATATCCAACAACTGTCTCAAATAAGGTTCAAATCGGTTCATAACCTGATATAGCTGCCATATAAACCGATCTGGGATCTTGACTTCTTCAGCCTCAAGAGGTCGCAATTATTATCCGATTTGCCTGAAATTTTGTACGACGGATTCTTTCATGACCATCAACATACGTGTTTATTATTGCCTGAATCGGTCCATAGCCCGATACAGCTCCCATATAAATCGATCTCTTTATTTTACTTTTTGAGCTCACAAAGAGCGCAATTCTTATTCGAATTGGCTGACATTTTACACAGGTCTCCAACATATAATTTAATTGTGGTCCAAACCGGACCATATCTTGATATCGCTCTAATAGCAGAGCAAATCTTTTCTTATATCCTTTTTTTGCCTAAGAAGAGATGCCGGGAAAAGAACTCGACAAATGCGATCCATGGTGGAAGGTATATAAGATTCGGCCCGGCCGAACTTAGCACGCTTTTACTTGTTTATTATACCCTCCACCATAAGATGGGGGTATACTAATTTCGTCATTCTGTTTGTAACTACTCGAAATATTCGTCTGAGACCCCATAAAGTGTATATGTTCTTGATCGTCGCGACATTTTATGTCGATCTAGCCATGTCCGTCCGTCTGTCCGTCCGTCCGTCTGTCTGTCGAAAGCACGCTAACTTCCGAAGGAGTAAAGCTAGCCGCTTGAAATTTTGCACAAATACTTCTTATTAGTGTAGGTCGGTCGATATTGTAAATGGGCCATATCGGTCCATGTTTTGATATAGCTGCCATATAAACCGATCTCGGGTCTTGACTTCTTGAGCCTCTAGAGTGCGCAATTCTTATCCGATTGGGATGAAATTTAGCACGACGTGTTTCGTTGTTATATCCAACAACTGTGCCAAGTATGGTTCAAATCGGTTCATAACCTGATATAGCTGCCACATAAACCGATCTGGGGTCTTGACTTCTTGAGCCTCTAGAGTGCGCAATTCTTATCCGATTGGAATGAAATTTTGCACAACGTGTTTTGTTACGATATCCAATAACTGTGCCAAGTATGGTTCAAATCGGTCCATAACCTCATATAGCTGTCCTATAAACCCATCTTGGGTCTTGACTTCTTGAGCCTCTAGAGGGCGCAATTCTTATCCAATTTGTATGAATTTTGGCACGTAGTATTTTGTTATGATATCCAACAACTGTGCCAAATATGGTTCAAATCGGTTCATAACCTGATATAGCTGTCATATAAACAGATCTGGGGACTTGACTTCTTGAGCTTCTAGAGGGCGCAATTCCTATCCGATTTGGCTGAAATTTCGCAAGACTTTGTTTATTGTTACTTTCAACAACTATGTCAAATAAAGTACAAGTCGGTTCATAACCTGATATAGCTGCCATATAAACCGATCTGGGATTTTGACTTCTTGAGCCTCTAGAGGTCGCAATTATTATCAGATTTGCCTGAAATTTTGTACGACGGATTCTTTCATGACCATCAACAAACGTGTTTATTATGGTCTGAATCGGTCCATAGCCCGATAAAGTTCCCATATAAATCGATCTCCATATTTTACTTTTTGAGCTCACAAAGAGCGCAATTCTTATTCGAATTGGCAGACATTTTACACAGGTCTCCAGGTCTCGCTCTAATAGCAGAGCAAATCTTTTCTTATATCCTTTTTTTTGCATAAGAAGAGATGCCGGGAAAAGAACTCGACAAATGCGATCCATGGTGGAGGGTATATAGGATTCTGCCCGGCCGAACTTAGCACGCTTTTACTTGTTTTTAAGTTATTGTAAGTGTGGAAACAAAATTACATTCGAAACCTATGCTGTCCCTATCGGTCCACTCTTGATTTTGAGTGGCTTTTTTGGGGTAAAGGGGTGGGGTCCACCCCCTTCTAATATTAACAAATAATAATATAGTCTATAGCTCCTTCCTAACTATATTCGTAATCTACTCCCGGTTTAGGGGCGTCACCCCAGTTACATAGACCCAATATTTTGAATGAAATTCGGACCCTGTTCTTTAACACCTTTCATTTGAATCCCACACTGTCCTGATCGGTCCACTTTTATTTTTGTGTTATACTTTTCCGGACCACTGCGGAATATTTCAAAGAAACCGGTTCAGCCGTTTTTGAGTCTCTACGGAACAAACAAATTGACAAAACCACAAACAAACAAACACAACTTCATTTATATACATATTTATATATAATTTATATATATATCTATATATATATATATATATATATATATATATATATATATATATATATATATATATATATATATATATATATATATATATATAATATATATATATATATATATATATATATATATATATATATATTATATATATATATATATATATATATATATATATATATATATATATATATATATATATATATATATATATATATATATATATATAGATATTGTCCTATTTTCACTTCAAGAGCAACTGCAGGCACATTAATTAGCGAATCTTCCCAAATTTCAATGGATTGTTTTATAACCAATGGATTGTTTTATAACCCATCTAAAAGCCTCCACCAAAGTCCACTAAATTCGGTAGAGAATAAGACATATCTCCGAATTTCCATATATAAGGGTTGGCCATTCCTTACTAGTTATTTTTATACGTAAAAAGATTGCGACTAAATTTGGGACAGTGAGTTGTGTAAGGTCCCTTAACATTCATGTTCAATGCGGCCAAGATCGGTTTATTTTTGGATATAGCTGACTATTTTCTGATCCCCCGATTAAAGTCTTGGGCCCATAAAAGAAGGATTCACTATACGATTTTAATTGAATTGGCACAATGAGATGCTTTAAGACTATACATTGGGTTGCCCAAAAAGTAATTGCGGATTTTTTAAAAGAAAGTAAATGCATATTTAATAAAGCTTAGAATGAACTTTAATCATATATACTTTTTTATACTTTTTTTCTAAAGCAAGCTAAAAGTAGCAGCTGATAACTGACAGAAGAAAGAATGCAATTACAGAGTCACAAGCTGTGAAAAAATTTGTCAACGCCGACTATATGAAAAATTCGCAATTACTTTTTGGGCAACCCAATAATTGAAATAGAACACACCTTAAATGGATATATTTTTGTATACCCTCCATTGGATGGGGGGTATACTAATTTCGTCATTCTGTTTGTAACTACTCGAAATATTCGTCTGAGACCCCATAAAGTATATATATTCTTGATCGTAGCGACATTTTATGTCGATCTAGTCAATCTAGGGTCTTGATTTCTTGAGCCTCTAAAGTGCGCAATTCTTATCCGATTGAAATGAAATTTTGCAAGGCGTGTTTTGTTATGATATCCAACAACTGTGCCAAGTATGGTTCAAATCGGTTCATAACCTGATATAGCTGTCATATAAACAGATCTCGGGACTTGATGTCTTGAGCTTCTAGAGGGCGCAATTCCTATCCGATATGGCTGAAATTTAGCATGACGCATTTTATTCTTATTTTCAACAACTGTGTCAAATATGGTTCAAATCGGTTAATAACCTAATATAGCTGCCATATAAACCGAAATGAAATTTTGCAAGGCGTGTTTTGTTATGATATCCAACAACTGTGCCAAGTATGGTTCAAATCGGTTCATAACCTGATATAGCTGTCATATAAACAGATCTGGGGACTTGATGTCTTGAGCTTCTAGAGGGCGCAATTCCTATCCGATATGGCTGAAATTTAGCATGACGCATTTTATTCTTATTTTCAACAACTGTGTCAAATAAGGTTCAAATCGGTTAATAACCTGATATAGCTGCCATATAAACCGATCTGGGACCTTGACTTCTTGAGCCTCTAGAGGTCGCAATTTTTATCCGATTTTAATGAAAGTTTGCACGACGTGTTTCGTTATGATATCCAACGACTGTACCAAGTATGGTTCAAATCGGTTCATAACCTGATATAGCTGTCATATAAACAGATCTAGGGACTTGATGTCTTGAGCTTCTAGAGGGCGCAATTCCTATCCGATATGGCTGAAATTTAGCATGACGCATTTTATTCTTATTTTCAACAACTGTGTCTAATAAGGTTCAAATCGGTTAATAACCTGATATAGCTGCCATATAAACCGATCTGGGATCTTGACTTCTTTTCCCGGCATCTCTTCTTAGGCAAAAAAGGATATAAGAAAAGAGTTGCTCTGCTATTAAAACGATCACGAAGTAAAATAGAGTGAACGATTTATATGGGATCTGTATCGGGCTATAGACCGATTCAGACCATAATAAACACGTTTGTTGATGGTCATGAGAGGATCCATCGTACAAAATTTCATAATAATTGCGAGCTCTAGGGGTCAAGAAGTCAAGATCCCAGATCGGTTTATATGGCAGCTATATCAGGTTATGAACCGATTTGAACCTTATTTGACACAGTTGTTGAAAGTAAAAATAAAATACGTCATGCAAAATTTTAGCCAAATCGGATAGGAATTGCGCCCTCTAGAAGCTCAAGAAGTCAAATCCCCAGATCTGTTTATATGACAGCTATATCAGGTTATTGACCGATTTCAACCATACTTGACGGAGTTGTTGGATATAACAACAAAACACGTCGTGCAAAATTTCATTTCAATCGGATAAGAATTGCGCCCTCTAGAGGCTCAAGAAGTCAAGACCCAAGATCGGTTTATATGGCAGCTATATCAGGTTATGGACCGATTTGAACCATACTTGGCACAGTTGTTGGATATCATAACAAAACACGTCGTGCAAAATTTAATTCTGATCGGATAAGAATTGCGCACGCTAGAGGCTCAAGAAGTCAAGACCCAAGATCGGTTTATATGGCAGCTATATCAGGTTATGGACCGATTTGAACCATACTCGCCGCAGTTGTTGGATATCATAGCAAAACACGTCGTGGAAAATTTCATTCCAATCGGATAAGAATTGCGCACTCTAGAGGCTCAAGAAGTCAAGACCCAAGATCGGTTTATGTGGCAGCTATATCAAAACATGAACCGATATGGCCCATTTACAATACCAACCGACTTACACTAATAAGAAGTATTTGTGCAAAATTTCAAGCGGCTAGCTTTACTCCTTCGGAAGTTAGCGTGCTTTCGACAGACAGACGGACGGACGGACAGACGGACGGACATGGCTAGATCGACATAAAATGTCGCGACGATCAAGAATATATATACTTTATGGGGTCTCAGACGAATATTTCGAGTAGTTACAAACAGAATGACGAAATTAGTATACCCCCCATCTTATGGTGGAGGGTATAAAAAGTGTGCTAGGTTCGGCTGTGCCAAATCTTACGTGCCCTCCACCATGGATGGCATTTGTCAAGTTCTTTGAATGACTTTTTCAAATATATATGAGCCATATCAAATTATTGACCATTATGGATATATCGTACAAGTCATATAAAAATATCACCCCCAAAATTTCAGGCAATTCGAGCAATAATTGCGCCTTCAAGAGGCTCAAAAATTTAAAGTGGGAGATCGGTTTATATGGTAGCTATGTCAGGTTATGAACCGATTTAGACCATACTTGGCACAGTTGTTGGAAGTCATACCAAAACGATATATGCAAAACTTTAGCCAAATTGGATAAGAATTGCTCCGCATAGGACTCAATGAGTCAAATCAGGTGATCGATTTATATGGCGGCTATATCATTTTATATGTTGATTTAGACGATACTTGGCAAAGTTGTTGGAAGTCATGCTAAAAGAACATGTGCAAAATTTCACCCAAATTCAATTACAATTGCGTCCTCTGGAGGTCAAGAAATTTAATCGGGAGATCGGTTTATATGGCAGCTATATCACGATATGGACAGATTAAGACCATACTTGACACAGTTGTTGAATGTCACACCAAACCGATGTGCAAAATTACAGCCAAATCGGATAAGAATTGGGCCCTCTAAAAGCTCAAGAAGTCATGACCCAAGATCGGTTTGTGTGGCAGCTGTATCAGATTATGGGCTGATTTAGATTTAGCTACTTGGCACAATTGTTCCATGTCATAGCAAGTTAAGTACCAAATTTCATCCAAATCGGATAAGAACTACGCCCTCCAGAAGCTCAAGAAGTCTAATCGGGAGATCGGTTTATACGGCAGATATATTAAAACAATCCCAACTGACCTACACTAATAAATAAGTATTTGTGCAAAATTTCAAGCGCCTAGCTTTACTCCTTCGAAAGTTAGATTGATTTCGACAAACGGTCTGACGGACATGGCTAGATCGACTTAAAATGTCATGACGATCAAGATTATATATATATACACTCTAGGGGTTTAGACGAATATTTCGAGGTAGTACAAAGGGAATAACGAACGATAACGTCCAGCTTTGGTTATAGCTGCCATATAGACCGATCTCTCGATTTAAGGTTTTGGGGCAATAATATGAGCATTTACAATCCAATTTCGCCGAAAATTTGACACCGTGACTTATGTTAGGCTTTTCGACATCCGTGTCCTTTAGCTACCAAAAAGACCAATATTTTGTTCCACAAAATTGAACAATGACTTCTACTTTTTAGACCACTTAATGTGCGTGCTAAATTTAGTCCAATTTGGATTATGACGAAAAGTGATTTACATATATAGCCGAGGTGGTGGGTATTCCAAGTTTGGCTCGGTCGACCTTAACGCATTCTTATTACTTGTTATATGATGGAGCATTTACCATCATTTGATCAAATCACCCTACTATTTTCGTAATTTCTCTGTACCCTTTTAATAGATTTTATACACACCACCGAAGGATGGGAGCATATATTTATTTTGTCATTCCGTTTGAAAAATATCTTTTGACTTTCTTCTTCAATTTGGCACCGATCGGTTTAGATTTAAATATAGCTGCCATATAGACCGATTTCTCGATTTAAGGTCTTAGACCCATAAAAGGCACATTTTTTTGTCACATTTCACCGAAATTCGGGACAGTGAGTTGTGTTAGGCTCTTCGAAATCTTTCTGAAATATGGCTCAGATCCATCCAGATTTGAGGTTTTGGGTTCATAAAAGCCACATTTATTGTTCGTTGCCGCCAAAATTTCGACAGTGAGTTGTGTTAGGGCCTTCAATATCTTTCTTTAATTTGACCCAGATAGGTACACATTTGAATATAGCTGTCATATAGACTGATCTCCCGATTTAAAGACTTGGCCCCATAAAAGGCGCATTTATAATACGATTTCACTGAAATTTGACACAGTGACTTATATTAGGCTTTTCGACATTCGTGTCGTATATGCTACCGAACGGTCTATGTTTGGATTTAGCTATCAAAAAGACGAATATTTTGTTTTACAAAATTGAACAATGACTTGTACTTATTAGACCACTCAATGCCCGTGCCGAATTCGGTCTAAATCAAACCTTATTTCGATATACTGCTGCTGCTATAGGGTCATAAATTATGCATTTTTCACGGGATTATGACGAAAGGTGGTTTAGTTTTCGGTTAGTTTTTGGATTTCGTTGCAACAGTGCTTTCTTGGTCGGAATATTATAGAAAATAAACAAGTAAAAAGACGATAAGTTCGGCAGGGCCGAACTTTGGATACCCACCACGTCGGGTATATATGTAAACCACCTTTCATCAAAATCCGGTGAAAATTGCATACGTCGAAGGGTCTAAGGCAACTCCCTGTCCGAAATTTCAGCAAAATCGGATAATATATGTGGCTTTTAAGACCCTAAATCGGAGGATCGGTCTATATGGCAGCTATATCCAAATCTGGACCGATCTGAGCCAAATTGACGAAGGATGTCAAAGAGCCTAACACAATTCACTGTCCCGAATTTCATCAAAATCGGGTAATAAATTTGGCTTTTGTGTGCCTAAGACAGTAAATCAGAGGATCGGTCTAAATGGCAGCTATATACAAATCTGTACCGATCTGGTCCAAATTAACGAAGGAATTCGAAGAGCCTAACACAAATCCCTGTCCCAAATTTCAGCGAAATTGGATAATAAATGTGGATTTAATGGTCCTTAGACCCTAAATCGGAGGATCGGTCTAATGGCAGCTATATCCAAATCTGGACCGATCTGAGCCAAATTGACGAAGAATGTCGAAGGGCCTAACACAACTCACTGTCCTAAATTTCAGCAAAATCGGATAATAAATGTGGCTTTTATGGGCCTAAGACCCTAAATCGGAGGATCGGTCTATATGGGGGCTATATCAAGATATAGTCCGATATAGCCCATCTTCGAGATTAACCTGCTTATGGACAAAAAAAAAAATCTGTGCAAAATTTCAGCTCAATATCTCTATTTTTAAAGACTGTAGCGTGATTTCAACAGGCAGACGGATAGACGGACGGACATGTTTAGATCGTCTTAGATTTTTACGCTGATCAAGAATATATATACTTTATATATATATATACTTTATATACCCCCATCCTTCGGTGGTGGGTATAAAAATCAATTTGAGTTTGTTTGTAGGTTTGTTTATTTGTTTGTATGTTTGTGTGTTCGTTATAGACTCAGAAACGGCTGAACCGATTTTCTTGAAATTTTCACAGATGGTGCATAATGGCCCCGTGGCGAAAATAGGGTACTACATTTTTTGATATCTGAAGGGGGCCGGACCCTCCCCCTTACCCTAATTTTCAAAAACGCCAGATCTCGGATATGGGTGGTGCGATTAAAGCGAAATTTTGTGTGCTCTCATATAGTACCCTAAAACTAAAAATTTGGTATCCAAATTTCAGATGGGGTACCTAGGGGGGCTGCCCCAACCTAAAACCTACCAAACGTATATTTAGACCAATCAAGATAATATGGGACTCCAAAGAAAAGTATTTTGGATAAGAAAACGTATCTGATATCCATTTGTCGGACCAAGTGCTAGGGGGACCACCCCAAGCCCCAAAACACCCCTCAATCGGACATATTTACCGACCATGGCAATATGGGACTCAAATGAAAGGTATTTGAGAGGAGAATACGGATCTAATATCCAAATGTTGGACCATGTTTCCGGGGGCCCCTTTCCCAAAACACCCCCCCAGGCAGGACTTATTTAATGACCATGGGAATATGGGGCTTAAATAGAAGGTATTTGAATGCAGAATACGAATCTGATATCCAAATATGGGACCAAGTGTTTGGGGGTCGCCTCTCCCAAAAACATTCCCCAAAGGCGACAAATTTACGACCATATCAATATGGGGCTCAAATGAAAGGTCTTTGCGAGTAAAACTCGAATTTGATATCAATATTCGGGAAAAGTGTCTATGGAGCCACCCCACCCCACAACACCACCCAAATATTAACTATTTTTTTACTATTGCAATATGAGGCTCAAATAAGAGGGTTTTTAAAGGGGAACACGAATCCGATATATATTTTCAAGGCCAACTCACTGAGTGGCCGACCATCCCCAAAACTCCCCCCAAGCTGGTCATGTTTGCCGACTATGGGGCTCAAATTAAAAGTATGTGGGAGTAGACCATGTTTCTGATATCAACATTAAGGGCCAACTGTCCCACAATACATCCCAAATAGGATGTATTTTCTGACTATTGCAATATGAGGCTCAAATAAGAGGATTTTTAAAATGGAACACGAGTCCGATATTTATTATCAAGGCCAACTCACTGAGTGGCCGCCCATCCCCCAAAACACCTCCAAGCCGGTCATGTTTGCCGACTATGGAAATATGGGACTCAAATTAAAGGTATGTGGGAGTAGACCATGCTTCTGATATCAACATTAAGGGCCAACTGTCTAGCGGACGTCCCACCACCATAACAAACCCCAAATAGTACGTATTTGCTCAGCAAGACTATTTGGGTCTTAAAGAGAGTTGAACTAAGTATTCATAGTTTTTAGGGCCAATACCCCAAACAGGACATATTTGCTGACTGTTGCAATAAAGAGTTTAAATGAGATTAGAAAACGAATTTGATATCCAATTTTGAGGGCAATGGCATTATGGGGTTTAAATAAATGATGTATAGATATATGAGAATAGAGCACGTTGCTGATATATTTTCAGGGCTTAGAGTTTGGGGGACCACCCCACTTCCAAAAACAGCCCTAAATCGGGCATATTTACCGACCATGACAGCAATGTGGTGCTTAAATGAAAGGAATTGGGGGTAAAGCAAGAATTGATGCCAATTTTCGTGACCGATTTTCTGGGGGTCTACCCCTTTCCCAAAATACCCCATAAACAGCAATTTTTTGCTTACCATCGCATTATCGGGCTCAAATAAAGGTATTTGGGATTAGAATACGAACTTGATATCCAAATGTAGAACCATGTATTTAGGGCATCACCCCTTTCCCAAAACACCCCCAAAGAAAAAAAAAAAATTTCGACCATGCCAATATGTGGTTCAAATGAAAGGTATTTGAGATAAGAAAACTAATTTGATAACCTATTTTGGGGCCATGTGTTTGGAGGACGCCTCCTCCTGTAAACTTCTCTTAAGCCAATGGCAATATGGGGTTTAAATAAATGGTATTTGAGAGAAGAGCACGATGCTCACATTTTTTCAGGGCCAAGTATTTGCGGGACCACCTCACCACCGAAAATGCCCCTAAAAGTCGGACTAAAATAAAGTATTTTAAGAATGGAGTACACCTTACATCCAAACTTAAATTCGTAGACCAATAAAGATCATATGGGATTCAGATTAAGGCACTTATATTGTTAAACTGTTAGTTCAGCGATATACTATTTTCGTAGCATGGTATTTCACTAAAAAATCTTTAATTGTCGAAAATAAATATTCCCATATAAAGTAAAAGAAGGCGCAGCCGAGTGGGTCAGCTAGTATCTAAACAACAACAATAAAGTGTAAAGTACAACATAAATTAAGTGCATGAATTTATTCTACATACCAAACTTCTGTCAAGCCTGCAAAAATTAAAGCTTTTAGGAACCGAGACAAGGATAATCGAGAGACCCTTTTATATGGGAGCTTTGTTAGGTTAAAGGCCGATTTGGGCCGTACCTGACACAGTTGTGAGAAGTCATAATAGAATACAATGTGCAAAATTCAAATCGGACAAAAATTGCAGCTTGAAAGGACTCAAGAAGTCATACCGGGAAATCAATTTATATGGGAGCTATATAAGTTTATAGACCTCGAAATATTCGGGTTGTAACTCCTCGAAATATTCGTCTAAGACCCAATAAAGTATATATTATCTTGATCGTCATGATATTTTAAGACGATCTAGCCATGTCCGTCTGTCCGTCCGTCCGTCTGACTGTCGAAAGCACGCTAACTTTCGAAGGAGTAAAGCAAGCCGCTTGAAATCTTGCACAAATACTTCTTTATAAGTCGTGTAGGTAGGTTGTGATTGTATTGTAAAAGGGCTATATCGGTCTATGTTTTGGTATATCTGTCATATAAACCGATCTTGGATCTTGACTTCTTGAGCCACTTAAGGGCACAATTCTTATCCGATTTGGCTGAAATTTTGCATGAGGTATTGTAATATGACTTCCAACAACTGTGCTGAGTATGGTTGAAATTGGTCCATAACCTGATATAGCTGTCATATAAACCGATCTTGGGTCTTGACTTCTTGAGGGTCTAGAAAGCGCATTTCCTATCCGATTTGGCTGAAATTTAGCACAACGTGTTTCGATATGATTTCCAACAACTGTGCTAAGTATGCTTTAAATAGGTCCATAACCTGATATAGCTGCCATATAAACCGATCTTGAATCTTGATTTTTTGAGGCACTAGAGAGCGCAATTCTTATCCGATTTGGCTGAATTTTTGTACAACGGCTTCTCTCATGACCTTGAACATACTTTTTAAATATGGTCCGAATCGGTCAATACCCTGATACTTCCTGATGCTCTCATATAAACCGATCTCTCTATTTTACTTCTTGAACCCCTAAAGGGCACAATTCTTACTAGAATTGGCTGAAATTTTACAAAATGACTTCTAAAGGGTGATTTTTTTGAGGTTAGGATTTTCATGCATTAGTATTTGACAGATCACGTGGGATTTCAGACATGGTGTCAAAGAGAAAGATGCTCAGTATGCTTTGACATTTCATCATGAATAGACTTACTAACGAGCAACGCTTGCAAATCATTGAATTTTATTACCAAAATCAGTGTTCGGTTCGAAATGTGTTCATTCACCGTAACGTTGCGTCCAACAGCATCTTTGAAAAAATACGGTCCAATGATTCCACCAGCGTACAAACCACACCAAACAGTGCATTTTTCGGGATGCATGGGCAGTTCTTGAACGGCTTCTGGTTGCTCTTCACTCCAAATGCGGCAATTTTGCTTATTTACGTAGCCATTCAACCAGAAATGAGCCTCATCGCTGAACAAAATTTGTCAAAATTTGAACACATTTCGAACCGAACACTGATTTTGGTAATAAAATTCAATAATTTGCAAGCGTTGCTCGTTAGGAAGTCTATTCATGATGAAATGTCAAAGCATACTGAGCATCTTTCTCTTTGACACCATGTCTGAAATCCCACGTGATCTGTCAAATACTAATGCATGAAAATCCTAACCTCAAAAAAATCACCCTTTATATTAATGCTTCTACTCGCTTGAAGTGGCTTAACGTCTCTAACATTGATCAGCAAGTGGTGGTTGTATACAAATGACTATATGACTGCCTATTAGATAGTCATAATTTAGACTTTTTATACCCACCACCGAAGGATGGGGGTATATTCATTTTGTCATTCCGTTTGCAACACATCGAAATATCCATTTCTGACCCTATAAAGTATATATATTCTTGATCAGCGTAAAAATCTAAGACGATCTAGACATGTCCGTCCGTCTGTCCGTCTGTCTGTTGAAATCACGCTACAGTCTTCAAAAATAGAGACATTGAGCTGAAATTTTGCATTGATTCTTTTTTTGTCCATAAGCAAGTTAAATTCGAAGATGGGCTATATCGGACTATATCTTGATATAGCCCCCATATAGACCGATCCGCCGATTAAGGGTCTTAGGCCCATAAAAGCCACATTTATTATCCGATTTTGCTGAAATTTGGGACAGTGAGTTGTGTTAGGCCCTTCGACATCCTTCGTCAATTTGGCACAGATCGGTCCAGATTTGGATATAGCTGCCATATAGACCGATCCTCCGATTTAGGGTCTTAAGCCCATAAAAGCCACATATATTATCCGATTTTGCTGAAATTTGGGTCAGGAAGTTGCGTTAGGCCCTTCGACTTCTTTCGTTAATTTTGCCTAGATCGGTTCAGATTTGGATATAGCTGCCATATAGACCGATCCTCTGCCATATTTATTATCCGATTTTGATGAAATTCGGGACAGTGAATTGTGTTGGGCCCATCGACATCTGCCTTCAATTTGGCTCAGATCGGTCCAGATTTGGATATAGTTGCCATGTAGACCGATCCTCCGATTTAGGGTCTTAGGTCCATAAAAGGCGCATTGATTGTCCGATGTCGCCGAAATTTGGGACAGTCAGTTAAGTTTAACCCCTTGACATACTTCTGAATTATGGCACAGATCGGTCCAGATTTGGATATAGCTGCCATATAGACCGATCTTTAGGTTTTGGGGCCATAATATTTGTCTTTTTAGTAGCTATATCTAAAAGTAAACCGATCTGACTCACTACAATATGGATGTCGAAAACATAAGTCAATGTGTCAAATTTCAGTTAAATCGGATTATAAATGCGCCTTTTTTTGGGGCCACGACTTTAAATCGAGATATCGGTCTATAAGGCAGCTATATGAAAATCTTGATCGGTCTAGACCAAAGTGCAGAACTATGTGGAGGAGCTTAACTCAACTCTCTGTCCCAAATTTCGGCAACATCCGGCAATAAATGCTCCTTTTATGGGCCCAAAACCTTAAATCGAGAGATCGGTCTATATGGCAGCTATATTCAAATCTAGACTGATCTGGGCAAAATTGAAGAAGGAAGTCGAAGACCCTAACTAAACTCACTGTCTCAAATTTCAGCGACATTAGACAATAACTGCGTCTTTTATGGCCCAAAACCTTAAACCTAGATATCGGTCTATATGGCAGCTATATCCAAATCTGGACCGATCTGTGCGATATTCTAAAAGTATGTCTAGGGGCTTAATTTAACTTACTGTCCCGAATTTCAGCGACATCGGACAATAAATGAGCATTTTATGGGCCCAAATCTTAAATCAGGAAATCGGTCTATATGGCAGCTATATCCAAATCTGAACCGATCTGGGCCAAATTCAAGACAGATGTCGAAGGGCCTAAGACAACTCACTGTGGGCCTAAGACCCGAAATCGGAGGATCGGTCTATATGGCAGCTATATCCAAATCTGAACCGATCTAGGCAAAATTAACGAAGGAAGTCGAAAGGCCTAACACAATTCACTGTCCCAAATTTCAGCGAAATCGGATAATAAATGTGGCTTTTATGGGCCTTAGACCCTAAATCGGAGGATCGATCTATATGGGGGCTATATCAAGATATAGTCCGATATAGCCCATCTTCGAACTTAACCTGCTTATGGACAAAAAAAAAAATCTGTGCAAAGTTTTGCCACAATATCGTTATTTTTAAAGACTGTAGCGTGATTTCAACAGACAGACGGACAGATGGACGGACATGTCTAGATCGTAAAAATCTAATTTTTACGCTGATCGGAATGACAAAATGAATATACCCCCATCCTTCGGTGGTGGGTATAACAAGTAAAAGCGTGATAAGTTCGGCCGGGCCAAATCTTATATACCCTTCACCATGGATCGCATTTTTCGAGTTCTTTTCTCGGCATCTCTTCTTAGGCAAAACAAGTAAAAGCATGCTAAGTTCGGCCGGGCCGAATCTTATATACACTCCACCATGGATCGCATTTGTCGAGTTCTTTTCCCGGCATCTCTTCTTAGGCAAAAAAAAGGATATAAGAAAAGATTTGCTCTGCTATTAGAGCGATATCAAGATATGGTCCGGTTTGGACCACAATTAAATTATATGTTGGAGACCTGTGTAAAATGTCAGCCAATTCGAATAAGAATTGCGCTCTTTGTGAGCTCAAAAAGTAAAATAGAGAGATCGATTTATATGGGAGCTGTATCGGGCTATGGACCGATTCAGGCAACAATAAACACGTATGTTGATGGTCATGAAAGAATCCGTCGTACAAAATTTCAGGCAAATCGGATAATAATTGCGACCTCTAGAGGCTCAAGAAGTCAAGATCCCAGATCGGTTTATATGGCAGCTATATCAAGTTATGAACCGATTTGAACCTTATTTGAGACAGTTGTTGGATATCATAACATAATACTACGTGCAAAATTTCATTCCATTCGGATAAGAATTGCGCACTCTAGAGGCTCAAGAAGTCAAGACCCCAGATCGGTTTATATGGCAGCTATATCAGGTTACGAACCGATTTCAACCATACTTTGCACAGTTGTTGAATATAATATCGAAACAAGTCGTGCTAAATTTCATCCCAATCGGATAAGAATTGCGCACTCTAGCGGCTCAAGAAGTCAAGGCCCAAGATCGGTTTATATGGCAGCTATACCAAAACATGGAACGATAAGGCCCATTTACAATACCAACCGACCTACACTAATAAGAAGTATTTATGCAAAATTTCAAGCGGCTAGCTTTACTGCTTCGGAAGTTAGCGTGCTTTCGACAGACAGACGGACGGACGGACGGACGGACGGACGGACGGACGGACGGACGGACATGGCTAGATCAGCATAAAATTTCACGACGATAAAGAATATATATACTTTATGGGGTCTCAGACGAATATTTCGAGTAGTTACAATCAGAATGACGAAATTAGTATACCCCCCATCTTATGGTGGAGGGTATAAAAAGGATATAAGAAAAGATTTGCTCTGCTATTAGAGCGATATCAAGATATGTTCCGTTTTGGACCACAATTAAATTATATGTTGCAGACCTGTGTAAAATATCAGCCAATTCGAATAAGAATTGAACCCTTTGGGGGCTCAAGAAGTAAAATAGAGAGATCGATTTATATGGGAGCTGTATCGGGCTATAGACCGATTCAGACCATAAAAAACACGTATGTTGATGGTCATAAGAGAATCCGTCGTACAAAATTTCAGGCAAATCGGATAATAATTGCGACCTCTAAAGGCTCAAAAGTCAAGATCCCAAATTGGTTTATATGGCAGCTATATCAGGTTATGAACCGATTTGAACCTTATTTGATAGAGTTGTTGAAAGTAAGAATAAAATACGTCATGCAAAATTTCAGCCAAATCGGATAGGAATTGCGCCCTCTAGAAGCTCAAGAAGTCAAGTCCCCAGATCGGTTTATATGACAGCTATATTAGGTTCTTCACCGATTTGAACTATACTTGGCACAGTTGTTGGATATCATAACAAAATACTACGTGCAAAATTTCATTCCAATCGAATAAGAATTGCGCACTCTAGAGGCTC
Organism: Stomoxys calcitrans; assembly: GCF_963082655.1. Lineage (NCBI taxonomy): Eukaryota > Metazoa > Arthropoda > Insecta > Diptera > Muscidae > Stomoxys > Stomoxys calcitrans. The sequence goes on along the minus strand of NC_081552.1, from coordinate 97,599,634 downwards.
AAGAAATCAAGAGCCAAGATCGTTTTATATGGCAGCTGTATCAATTTCTTGACCGATTTGAACCACACTTTGCACAGTTGTTGGATATCATAACAAAATACTACGTGCGAAATTTCATTCCAATCGGATAAGAATTGCGCTCTCTAGAGGCTCAAGAAGTCAAGAGCCAAGATCGGTTTATATGACAGCTATATTAGGATCTTCACCGATTTGAACTATACTTAGCACAGTTGTTGGATATCATAACAAAATACTACGTGCAAAATTTCATTCCAATCGAATAAGAATTGCGCACTCTAGAGGCTCAAGAAGTCAAGAGCCAAGATCGTTTTATATGGCAGCTGTATCAGGTTCTTGACCGATTTGAACCACACTTTGCACAGTTGTTGGATATCATAACAAAATACTACGTGCAAAATTTCATTCCAATCGGATAAGAATTGCGAGAGGCTCAAGAAATCAAGAGCCAAGATCGGCCTATATGACAGCTATATCAGGTTATGGACCGATTTGAACCATACTTGGCACAGTTGTTGGATATCGTAGCAAAACGCGTCGTGCCGGATAAGAATTGAGCACTCTAGAGGCTCAAGAAGTCAAGACCCAAGATCGATTTATATGACAGCTATATCAGGTAATGAATCGATTAGAATCATGCTTGGTACAGTTGTTAGATGTCATAACAAAATACTTCGTGCAAAAATTCATTCAAATCAGATAAGAATTGCCCCCTCTATAGGCTTAAGAATTCAAGATCCAAGATTGATTTATGTGACAGCTATATCAGGTAATGAACCGATTAGAATCATGCTTGGTACAGTTGTTAGATGTCATAACAAAATACTTCGTGCAAAAATTCATTCCAATCGAATAAGAATTGCTCACTCTAGAGGCTCAAGAAGTCAAGACCCAAGATCGGTTTATATGACAGCTATATCAAGTAATGAACCGATTAGAATCATGCTTGGTACAGTTGTTAGATGTCATAACAAAATACTTCGTGCAAAAATTCATTCAAATCGGATAAGAATTGCGCCCTCTAGAGGCTTAAGAATTCAAGATCCAAGATTGATTTATGTGACAGCTATATCAGGTTATGGACCGATTTAAACCATACTTGACACAGTTGTTGGATATCATAACATAATACTACGTGCAAAATTTCATTCCAATCGGAAAAGAATTGCGCTCTCTAGAGGCTCAATAAGTCAAGAGCCAAGATCGGTTTATATGACAGCTATATCAGGTAATGAGTCGATTAGAATCATGCTTGGTACAGTTGTTAGATGTCATAACAAAATACTTCTTGCAAAATTTCATTCCAATCGAATAAGAATTGCGCTCTCTAGAGGCTCAAAAATCAAGACCCAAGATCGGTTTGTATGGCAGCTATATCAAAACATGAACCGATATGGCCCATTTACAATACCAACCGATCTGCACTAATAAGAAGTATTTGTGCAAAATTTCAAGCGGCTAGCTTTACTCCTTCGGAAGTTAGCGTGCTTTCGACAGACGGACGGATGGACGGACGGACATGGCTAGATCGACATAAAATGTCACGACGATTAAGAATATATATACTTTATGGGGTCTCAGACGAATATTTCGAGTAGTTACAAACAGAATGACGAAATTAGTATACCCCCCCTCTTATGGTGGAGGGTATAAAAAAATGGTATTTTAGAGAAGAGCACGATGCTGATATTTTTTCAGTGCCAAGTATCTGAGGGACCACCTCTCCCCCGAAAACACCACTAAACCAGACATCATGGGAATATCGGTCTGAAATGAAGTATTTTAAGAATGGAGTACACCTTACACCAAAACTTAAATTCGTAGACCAATAAAGATCATATGGGATTCAGACAAAGGCACTTACATTGTTAAAATTTTAGTCAAGTTAGCACGTAATTTCACTAAAAGATCTTTTATTGTCGAAAATAAATATTTCAAGGAAACTTTTGTTCCATATGAAGTAAAAGAAGGCGCAGCGCAGCGGTCCCGGGTCACCTAGTCTTATATATAACAAGTAAAAGCTTGCAAAGTTCGGCCGGGCCGAATCTTATATACCCTCCACCATGGATCACATTTGTCGAGTTATTTCCCCGGCATCTCTTCTTAGGCAAAAAAGGATATAAAAAAAGATTTCCTCTGCTATTTGAGCGATATCAAGATATGGTCTGGCTTGGACCACAATTAAATTATATGTTGGAGACCTGTGTAAAATGTCAGTCAATTCGAATAACAATTACGCCCCTTGGGGGCTCAAGAAGTAAAATAGAGAGATCGATTTATATGGGAGCTGTATCGGGTTAAAGACCGATTCAGACCATAATAAATACGTATGTTGATGGTCATAAGAGGATCCGTCGCACAAAATTTCAGGCAAATCGGATAATAATTGTGACCTCTAGAGGCTCAAAAAGTCAAGATCCCAGATCGGTTTATATGACAGCTCTATCAGGTTATGAACCGATTTCAACCATACATAGCACAGTTGTTGGATATCATAACAAAACACGTCGTGCAAAATTGCATTCCAATCGGATAAGAATTGCGCGCTCTAGAGGCTCAAGAAGTCAAGACCCAAGGTCTGTTTATATGGCAGCTATATCAGGTTATGGACCGATTTAAACCATACTTAGCACAGTTGTTGGATATCATAACAAAACACGTCGTGCAAAATTGCATTCTAATCGTATAAGAATTGCGCACTCTAGAGGCTCAAGAAATCTAGACCCAAGATCGATTTATATGGCAGCTATATCAGGTTATGAACCGATTTCAACCATACTTTGCACAGTTGTTGAATATAATATCGAAACACGTCGTGCTAAATTTCATCCCAATCGGATAAGAATTGCGCACTCTAGAGGCTCAAGAAGTCAAGACCCAAGATCGGTTTATATGGCAGCTATATCGAAACATGGAACGATATGGCCCATTTACAATACCAACCGACCTACACTAATAAGAAGTATTTATGCAAAATTTCAAGCGGCTAGCTTTACTGCTTCGGAAGTTAGCGTGCTTTCGACAGACAGACGGATTGACGGACGGACGGACGGACAGACGGACGGACATGGCTAGATCAGCATAAAATTTCACGACGATCAAGAATATATATACTTTATGGGGTCTCAGACGAATATTTCGAGTAGTTACAATCAGAACGACGAAATTAGTATACCCCCCATCTTATGGTGGAGGGTATAAAAATTGTGTCCAAATTTCGGGTGGGTACCTATGGGTGGCGTCCCAACCTAAAACCTACCAAACATATATTTAGACCAATCACCACAATATGGGACTCAAATGAAAGGTATTTAGTATGATATCAAATTGTCGGGTCAAGTGCTAGGGGGCCACCCCAAGCCCCAAAACACCCCTCAATCGGACATATTTACCGACCATGGCAATATGGGACTCAAATGAAAGGTATTTGCGAGTAGAATACGAATTTGATATCCAAATGTGGTGCCACGTTTCTGGGGGTCCACTCCTTCCCCAAAACTCCCCCCAAACAGGACTTATTTACTGACCATGGGAATATGGGGCTTAAATAAAAGGTATTTGAATGTAGAATACGAATCTAATATCCAAATATAGGATCAAGTGTTTGGAGGGCCTCCTCTCACCAAGCACAACCCCCAAAGGAGACAAATTTACGACCATAGTAACATGGGGCTCAAATGAAAGGTCTTTGGGAGTAAATCACGAATTTGATATCAATATTCGGGAAAAGTGTCTATGGGGCCACCCCACGCCCACAACACCACCCAAATAGTAAGTACTTGTTGACTACTGCAATATTAGGCTCAAATAAAAGGGGTTTTAAAGTGGAACACGAATCCGATATATATTTTCAAGGCCAAGTCACTGAGTGGCCGCCCATCCCACAAAACAGCCACCAAGCCGGTCATGTTTGACGACTATGGAAATATGGGGCTCAAATTAAAGGTACGTGGGAGTAGACCACGTATCTGATATCAAAAAAATTAAAAAGGTGTTAAGTTCGGCGTGGCCGAACTTTGGATACCCACCACCTTGGTTATATATGTAAACCACCTTTCATCAAAATCCGGTGAAAATTGCATACCTTATGTCCCATAGCAGTTATATCGAAATCCGATCCGATTTGAACCAAATACTAATTAGTACAAATCACTGTTCAATAGTGTGTAACAAAATATTGGTCTCGAATTTCTGCAACATCGGAAAATAAATGCGCTTTTTATGGCCCCCAAACCTTAAACCGAGAGATCGGTCTATATGGCAGCTATATCCAAATCTGAACCGATCTGTGCCATAATGCAGCAGTATGTCAAGGGGATTATTATAACTCACTATTCCAAATTTCAGCGACATCGGACAATAAATGCCTCTTTATGGGCCTAAGACGGTAAATCGGAGGATCGTTCAATATGACAGCTATATCCAAACCTAGACCGATCCGAGTGAAATTGACGAAGGATGTCGAGGGGCCTAACACAACTCACTGTCTCAAATTTCAGCGAAATTGGATAATAAATCAGTCTTTTAGAGGCCTAAGACCCTAAACAGGAGGATCGGTCTATATGTCAGCTATATCCAAATATGGACCAATCTGAGCCAAATTGACGAAGGATGTCGAAGGGCCTACACAAAAATCCCACATGATCTTTATTCTGATATTCTGATAAAAGCACTTATATTGTTAAACTGTTAGTCAAGTTTGCATGGTATTTCACTAAAAGATCTTTAATTGTCGAAAATAAATATTCCAAGGAAACTTTTTTTCCATATAAAGTAAGATAATGCGCAGCGAATCGGGCCCGGGTCAGCTAGTCAAGTATATAATAATCATCCCACTTTACTATAACTCCATTACTATATCCATAGTTTTATCTAAATAGGGGCTGGTCTCGATCATATTTAGATCCCGATAACTGATGTGCAGGTGACAGTTTCAGCGAAATAATGCAAGAAATCCGCTTTTTTTGTGATTAATACCCAATATTAGAAGATCGTTCTATATGACAGCTATACCTGTATAGTCTGATTTAATTCGTATTTGGATCGGATGACGGGAGGCTTAAAACAACTCACTATTTGAAATTTTAACGAAATCGAGTAATAAATAAAGCTTATATGGGCTTCAGACTATTAATCAGCATATCGGTCGATATGACAACTATACATAAATGTCGTCCGATCTAAACAATATTAGTGTCAGATGGTAGGAAACTTAAAAAAACTCCCTGATTCACATTTCAGTGAAATGGGGTAATAATCAAAGCTTTAATGGTCGTCAGATCCTTATTTGGCGTATCGCTCTATATGACAGCTTTATCCATATACAGTCTGCTAATATAACCCACTGTTTCAAAAATTTCAGCGAAATCGGGTAGTAAATAAAGCTTTTATTGGCTGTTCAAAGTACGTTTGATCATGAAGCCGTGTGAACCCAAGTGCACACGTATGCTCATGAATGCACACGACCCATTGTAAATAACGGTACCTTTATGTAAGTTCTTAATCGCTGTTTCGTTTTGTTTCCGCATTTGTTTGCCTGGAATTTTTGCTTGTCGCTTGGAAAGTCAACCGTTTTCGCGGGGTTCAACCAGAAAAAGATCACTCTCGTTTTCAAACCATAAGCCCCCGTATAGTACTCTTTTCTCCCTCGAAGTGAACAATAAGTGAACCATAAGTGAACTTACATATATAACTAAGGCGAACATATGTATATATGTATTTAACATTTTAGACACAAGTGACACAACAACAACAGACTCAAGAATCAAAATCTAAAAGCGACCTACAATCTCACCACAGAAATCAACAACAATCAAAAGTGCAGGACACTTACAACACCAACCATAACCAAAAGCGCGGGCCACAATTTAAACTTAAATCTAATATTGCAATATTACCTGACTTTAAAAATGAAGCTACACTTTCTCCTATACAAATCTAAATTTGTCGACTTAAATCTACATATGAAATGTATTACTTAAACCCTAAATGAAAACTAAACTTATTCTATTTGTTTGTTTCGAATATAAATGTTGCTATCTAAAACTAAGAGTAACATTTGTTACTTAAACTAAAAATGAATTGTTCTACTTACCCTGATTAAAATCAAATAATTAGTTCTACATTTACAATTTTCTAACTTAAGCTAACTACAATTAAAAATCCAATCCTATATCTAATGAAGCACGGAATGAACAACAAATACAATAAATAATTACAACAACATTGAACTTAAACATCTAATTCTCCCTCCTTTTATTCCGAAAGGGAAAACCCTTAGTTTGACCCCGAACATGGGCTTTAAACCTCGGTCCATATGGCAGCTATATCTAAATAGAGTCCGATCTAAACCATACTAAGGTCGGACTTCGGGAGTGCTAAAAAACTCACTGTTTCAAATTTAAGCGAAATCGGGTAATAACTGCAGCTTTTATGGGCTTCCGACACTTTATCGGCAGATTGGTCTATATGGAATCTACAATATATCCAAATAAAGTCCGATTTGAACCATATTTATGTCGGATGTCGTGACGCTTAAAGCAAGCAACTGCTACAAATTTCACCGAAATCGGGATATAAATAAAGCTTTAATGGGCTTCAGACCCTTTATCTCCTGATCGCTCTATATAGCAGCTATATCCAAATGTGGCCCGATTTGACCCATTAAAAACTTACCCTGTGTACAGCAAAAAGACGTATCTGTGCCAAATTTCAGCTCAATATCTCAATTTGTTAAGGCTGTAGGGATTGACGGACAGACACACGGGCATCATTAAATCGCTTTAGAATTTTACGACGATCCGAAATATATATACTTTCTGCCAAACCAGATTATAAACCGATTTCAACCGTACTTGGCACAGTTGTTGAAAGTCATAACAGAACACTACATGCAAAACTTTAGCCAAATCGGATGAAAAAATCGGCAGATTGGGTTATATGGCAGCTAAATCCAAATCTGAACCGATATAGCCCATTGGCAATCTTCAACGACCTAAATCAAAAAGATGTATCTGCGCAAAATTTCAAGCGGATAGCTTTGCGTTCGACCGTTATCGTGATATCGGCAGACGGACGGACATGGCTGGATTGGATCAAAATGTCCAGACGATCAAAAATATATATACTTTATGCGGTAGCAGATCAATATTTCGAGGTGTTACAAACGGAATGACTAGGTTTGTATAACCCTCATCTTATGGTGGTGGATATAATATACTCTTTGATATCATGTATATAGTATATGAAATTACAAGAATTTTGTTTTTATTAATGACATGATGCGCAGATTTAAAATCGAGGTAGAAACCCGTATTCAAATTTTTTAAATCAACATTATCGAACTTATGGATAAACATTGTAACACCCCAAATTCGTTGATGATAAAACCCAAAAACGATTTAGATGTGATAACTAAACAATGTGAATTTCCTTACGAAAGTTTATGTGATTATTAAAACATGAGAAAATAATTGAATATTAAACATAAAAAATTCGAACATTATCGATAAAATATATCAAAATATAGTTATATAGAAAATACAAAAAATCGAATCTACAAAATCTAATCTAATTATTATGATTTATGTGGAACATATCCATACACAATCAACAATTCAGCTTTTATAGACGTGTCTGAGATTGGCGAAAACGTAGTACTTGAAAATTTAAAGTCACTGAAGATAACTTTTAATCCCGGTCCAGATGGAATTCCATCGAACATTTTAAAGCATTGCGCTCTCGAACTTTCGTATCCCTTTTGTACACTTTTCAACAGTTCATTAAAGCATGGATATCTGCCGGAATTGTTGAAGCAATCTTATATAAGACCGCTATTTAAAGCCGGAAATCGCAATTACAGGGGCATTTCAATTTGAATGCTATTCCGAAGCTTTTAGAGAAAATTCTGACTGGCACTATTTCACATCATGTCTCTTCTATATTGTCTCCCTACCAACATGGGTTCCGGAATTCGAAATCGACGATAACAAATACTATAGAATTTACTTGTTTGGTCAACGATGACTTTAGGGAACGCTTCCAAACGGATACTATATATACCGACTTTAGTAAAGCATTTGATAAAGTCAACCACAACCTTCTGTTAAGAAAAATAGATCTTATTGGTTACTAAAGTGGATCAGATCATATCTGACTGAACGTACTCAAAGAGTTAAATTTGGTATTGGAGTTTCCAAATCAATTGTTGTCTCTTCAGGTGTTCCACAGGGTAGTCACCTTGGCCCTGTGCTGTTTTGTTTGTTCATAAACGATCTCCCTTTTACTTTTAAGCACTCGAATGTTTTGATGTATGCAGATGATGTAAAGATCTTCAGATCAACGAGAGACTCTGATGAACAGTGTTATCTTCAGTATGACCTTGATACTCTTTACGAATGGTGCAACCAGAACTTTATGGAACTTAATATTTCCAAATGCAAACGCATATCATTTTCAAAAATAATCTCTCTTAAACTAGCTACTTTTTGGGTTCCAATCAACTTGAAGTAGTCTATAGCTTTAAAGAGCTTGGATTTCTTCTCAATGGTTGTAAACAAAGCACGTAAAGAACTTAACGATTTCTCTGTGACGAAAAACTTATATACGTCGCTAGTTAGAAGTAATCTCGAGTACGGTTCAGTGGTATAGGATCCGTACTACAATATTCATTCTGATTTGATAGAATCAGTTCAAAAACTATTTTGTCTCCGTCGAAATGGGTGTGACAGAAGTTCATTACCTTCGTAGGAGTACCGATTATATCTTATTAAGCTTCCTACATTAAAAAATCGTAGAACCATGCTAAACATTACGTTTTTGACTAAATTAATTCATGGCCAAATAGATTCCTGCTTTCTATTGAGTCGAATTTTCTTTAACGTTCCTATCAGACCCACCAGATATTTTGAAAATTTCTTATTATAAAACCAACTATGCCAATAATGATCCTTTTCGGCACCTATGTTATCAATTTAATCAACTGAAAGATATTATAGATCTATCTGAGAATCTAGAAAGTTTAAAAAGGAAAATTATATTATTTTTAAATTCTTAGGTTAATACATTTGTAAATATATTGTTATTAGTCTGTAAGGGTTTTTATTATCTATAGACTTAAAAAAAAATTAAGAAAATTACTGTTGAACTTGTCTTCTTCAAAATTTTTTCAAATAGCAGAACAAACTTCTATGGTAAAAGTGTTACCTTGAAATGCTTCTATTTCACTTTATCATAATACATTTGTTCTTTAAAATATTAACGTGTGTCATCATCATTGCCTGTGCGACATACAAATTTTATCAGCACTTCGAAAAACTGATTTGTAACCAAACAATGTTAGATTCAATGCATATTCAAAAAGTATTTCGTAGTATATATTACCCGTAACATCAAAAAAATGCATTGCCTTCGGTCTCATGATAACAGACGAGTTCATGTTCAGAAGCAGGGAATTTCATGAGGATAACAAAATTGAACAATTATATCATCAGCTATGTGTAGTGTTTGTATTGTACTTTAGATTAACTTTGCGGCAAAGATAGAGTACATAATTAAAGGCTCTATAACATTGCATGTAGTTGTCTTATGACATGTCAAATATAGCACATGTTGAGTTGTACATGTCGTGTGGTACAAACGAAACAAAAATATGAAAATCCCTTTTCAAAATAGCAAATGTAATTTTTTCGAATAGAGTGTGCTCTATTCCTTCTGAAAAAACATAAAGAAATCAGCTGTTTTTGTTGTCAGTCGACCGAAAGCAAGCCCAAATTAAATTGTTTTCACGAATTTATGATTAAAACAGCTTTCTCACAACTTTTTACTTATAAACAAGTAAAAGCGTGCTAAGTTCGGCCGGGCCAAATCTTATATACCCTCCACCATGGATCGCATTTGTCGAGTTCTTTTCCCGCCGTATCTTCTTAGGCAAAACAGGATATAAGAAAAGATTTGCTCTGCTATTAGAGCGATATCAAGATATGGTTCGGTTTGGACCACAATTTAATTATATGTTGCAGACCTGTGTAAAATGTCAGCCAATTCGAATAAGAATTGCGCTCTTCGGGGGCTCAAGAAATGAAATAGAGAGATCGATTTTATGGAAGCTGTATCGGGCTATGGACCGATTCAGATCATAATAAACACGTTTGTTGATGGTCATGAAAGAATATGTCGTACAAAATTTCAGGCAAATCGGATAATAATTGCGACTTCTAGAGGCTCAAGAAGTCTAGAGCCAAGATCGGTTTATATGACAGCTATATCAGGTTATGAACCGATTTGAACCATACTTGGCACAGTTGTTGGATATCATAACAAAGTACTTCGTGCAGAAACTCATTCAAATCGGATAAGAATTGCGCCTTCTAGAGGCTCAAGAAGTCAAGACCCAAGATCGGTTTATATGACAGCTATATAAGGTTATGGACCGATTTGAACCATACTTGGTACAGTTGTTGGATATCATAACAAAACACGTCTTGCAAAATTTCATTTCAATCGGATAAGAATCGCGCACTCTAGAGGCTCAAGAAGTCCAGACCCAAGATCGGTTTATATCACGTTATAGACCGATTTGAACAATACATGGCACTGTTGTTGGATATCATAACAAAACACGTCGTGCAAAATTTCATTCCAATCAGATAAGAATTGCGCACTCTAGAGGCTCAAGAAGACCCAAGATCTGTTTATATGGCAGCTATATCAAAACATGGACCGATATGGCCCATTTACAATACCAACCGACCTACACTAATAAGAAGTATATGCGCAAAATTTCAAGCGGCTAGCTTTACTCCTTCGGAAGTTAGCGTGCTTTCGACAGCCTGACGGACGGACATGGCTATTTCGACATAAAATGTCGCGACGATCAAGAATATATATACTTTATGGGGTCTTAGACGCATATTTCGAGTAGTTACAAACACAATGACGAAATTAGTATACCCCCCATCCTATGGTGGAGGGTATAAAAGTAGCTTTGCTAATATTTTTAGGTTATGTAATACGAAAATAACATACAGGTGTGATAGCAAAAATGATGAATCGTATGTAAATTCACAATTTTGGCAATTATTTTCTACTACATGTACATACAACAAGTGAAAAGTAAGTTTGGCCGGCCGAACTTAACGCCTTGGATACCCACCACCTCGGGTGGGTAAGGTGGCAAACCACCTTTCATCAAAATCCGATGAAAATTGCATACGTTATGTTCCATAGCAATTTTATCGAAATATGATCCGATTTGGACCAAATACTAATAAGTACAAGTCATTGTTCAATTGTATATAGCAAAATATTGGTCTTTTTAGTATCTATATCTAAATATAAACCGATCTGAACCTATACAACATGGATGTCGAAAAAATTAAAATGAGTCAATGTGTCAAATTTCCGTTAAATCGGATTATAAATGCGCTTTATTTGGGGCCAAGACTTTAAATCGAGATATCGGTTTATATGGCAGCTCTATGCAAATCTTGATCGATCTAGACCAAGTTGCAGAAATATGTGGAGGGGCTTAACTCTCTGTCCCAAATTTCGGCAACATCGGACAATAAATGCGCCTTTTATGGGCCCAAAACTTGAGTGAAATTAAAGAATGTCGAAGGGCCTTACACAACTCACTGTCCCAAAATGCGGCGAATTCGGGCAATAAATTCTACTTTTATGGGCTCAAAACCTAACCGAGAGATCGGTCTATATGGCAGCTATATCTAAATATGGACCGATCTGTGCCGATCTGGGGGGTTACCCCACATTATTGACTATTGACGGAGTGACTAAAATCGAGTGTTTGAAAATTTAGTAGGAGTTTTAGTTACTAGGAAACTTCGGTTGCAGATTTGGTGTATGAAAAATATTTTTCCAACCGCCAAAATTATTTAAAATTATATTTATTTTGAAATTTTAAATAACCACAATTTTTGACGTCGTAACACCCCCACCGTTACATTAAGGCTCCGACGAAATAATGAATTTTTGTTTAGCTTCAGATATTAACGTTATGCATATAATTACAATAGATAAAATGATTACTATAACTATGCTTAGATTAACTGATTCTTTTCGGTCAGAATCGTTTATGACACTTTCTTCATATATTTATACCCACCACCGACGGATGGGGGTATATTCATTTTGTCATTCCGTTTGCAACACATCGAAATATCCATTTCCGACCCTATAAAGTATATATATTCTTGATTAGCTTAAAAATCTAAGACGATCTAGACATGTCCGTCCGTCTGTCTGTGAAATCACGCTACAGTCTTTAAAAATAGAGATATTGAGCTGAAATTTTGCACAGATTTTTTTTTTTTTGTCCATAAGCAGGTTAAGTTCGAAGATGGGCTATATCGAACTATATCTTGATATAGCCCCCATATAGACCGATCCGCCGATTTAGGGTCTTAGGCCTATAAAAGCCACATTTATTATCCGATTTTGCTGAGGGGACAGTGAGTTGTGTTAGGCCCTTCGACATCTTTCGTCAATTTGACCCAGATCGGTCCAGATTTGGATATAGCTGATATATAGACCGATCCTCCGATTAAGGGTGTTAGGCCCATAAAATGCGCATTTATTGTCCGATGTCGCCGAACAAAATTTCAGGCAAATCGGATAATAATTGCGACTTCTAGAGGCTCAAGAAGTCTAGAGCCAAGATCGGTTTATATGACAGCTATATCAGGTTATGAACCGATTTGAACCATACTTGGCACAGTTGTTGGATATCATAACAAAGTACTTCGTGCAGAAACTCATTCAAATCGGATAAGAATTGCGCCTTCTAGAGGCTCAAGAAATCAAGACCCAAGATCGGTTTATATGACAGCTATATAAGGTTATGGACCGATTTGAACCATACTTGGTACAGTTGTTGGATATCATAACAAAACACGTCTTGCAAAATTTCATTTCAATCGGATAAGAATCGCGCACTCTAGAGGCTCAAGAAGTCCAGACCCAAGATCGGTTTATATCACGTTATAGACCGATTTGAACAATACATGGCACTGTTGTTGGATATCATAACAAAACACGTCGTGCAAAATTTCATTCCAATCAGATAAGAATTGCGCACTCTAGAGGCTCAAGAAGACCCAAGATCTGTTTATATGGCAGCTATATCAAAACATGGACCGATATGGCCCATTTACAATACCAACCGACCTACACTAATAAGAAGTATATGCGCAAAATTTCAAGCGGCTAGCTTTACTCCTTCGGAAGTTAGCGTGCTTTCGACAGCCTGACGGACGGACATGGCTATTTCGACATAAAATGTCGCGACGATCAAGAATATATATACTTTATGGGGTCTTAGACGCATATTTCGAGTAGTTACAAACACAATGACGAAATTAGTATACCCCCCATCCTATGGTGGAGGGTATAAAAGTAGCTTTGCTAATATTTTTAGGTTATGTAATACGAAAATAACATACAGGTGTGATAGCAAAAATGATGAATCGTATGTAAATTCACAATTTTGGCAATTATTTTCTACTACATGTACATACAACAAGTGAAAAGTAAGTTTGGCCGGCCGAACTTAACGCCTTGGATACCCACCACCTCGGGTGGGTAAGGTGGCAAACCACCTTTCATCAAAATCCGATGAAAATTGCATACGTTATGTTCCATAGCAATTTTATCGAAATATGATCCGATTTGGACCAAATACTAATAAGTACAAGTCATTGTTCAATTGTATATAGCAAAATATTGGTCTTTTTAGTATCTATATCTAAATATAAACCGATCTGAACCTATACAACATGGATGTCGAAAAAATTAAAATGAGTCAATGTGTCAAATTTCCGTTAAATCGGATTATAAATGCGCTTTATTTGGGGCCAAGACTTTAAATCGAGATATCGGTTTATATGGCAGCTCTATGCAAATCTTGATCGATCTAGACCAAGTTGCAGAAATATGTGGAGGGGCTTAACTCTCTGTCCCAAATTTCGGCAACATCGGACAATAAATGCGCCTTTTATGGGCCCAAAACTTGAGTGAAATTAAAGAATGTCGAAGGGCCTTACACAACTCACTGTCCCAAAATGCGGCGAATTCGGGCAATAAATTCTACTTTTATGGGCTCAAAACCTAACCGAGAGATCGGTCTATATGGCAGCTATATCTAAATATGGACCGATCTGTGCCGATCTGGGGGGTTACCCCACATTATTGACTATTGACGGAGTGACTAAAATCGAGTGTTTGAAAATTTAGTAGGAGTTTTAGTTACTAGGAAACTTCGGTTGCAGATTTGGTGTATGAAAAATATTTTTCCAACCGCCAAAATTATTTAAAATTATATTTATTTTGAAATTTTAAATAACCACAATTTTTGACGTCGTAACACCCCCACCGTTACATTAAGGCTCCGACGAAATAATGAATTTTTGTTTAGCTTCAGATATTAACGTTATGCATATAATTACAATAGATAAAATGATTACTATAACTATGCTTAGATTAACTGATTCTTTTCGGTCAGAATCGTTTATGACACTTTCTTCATATATTTATACCCACCACCGACGGATGGGGGTATATTCATTTTGTCATTCCGTTTGCAACACATCGAAATATCCATTTCCGACCCTATAAAGTATATATATTCTTGATTAGCTTAAAAATCTAAGACGATCTAGACATGTCCGTCCGTCTGTCTGTGAAATCACGCTACAGTCTTTAAAAATAGAGATATTGAGCTGAAATTTTGCACAGATTTTTTTTTTTTTGTCCATAAGCAGGTTAAGTTCGAAGATGGGCTATATCGAACTATATCTTGATATAGCCCCCATATAGACCGATCCGCCGATTTAGGGTCTTAGGCCTATAAAAGCCACATTTATTATCCGATTTTGCTGAGGGGACAGTGAGTTGTGTTAGGCCCTTCGACATCTTTCGTCAATTTGACCCAGATCGGTCCAGATTTGGATATAGCTGATATATAGACCGATCCTCCGATTAAGGGTGTTAGGCCCATAAAATGCGCATTTATTGTCCGATGTCGCCGAACAAAATTTCAGGCAAATCGGATAATAATTGCGACTTCTAGAGGCTCAAGAAGTCTAGAGCCAAGATCGGTTTATATGACAGCTATATCAGGTTATGAACCGATTTGAACCATACTTGGCACAGTTGTTGGATATCATAACAAAGTACTTCGTGCAGAAACTCATTCAAATCGGATAAGAATTGCGCCTTCTAGAGGCTCAAGAAATCAAGACCCAAGATCGGTTTATATGACAGCTATATAAGGTTATGGACCGATTTGAACCATACTTGGTACAGTTGTTGGATATCATAACAAAACACGTCTTGCAAAATTTCATTTCAATCGGATAAGAATCGCGCACTCTAGAGGCTCAAGAAGTCCAGACCCAAGATCGGTTTATATCACGTTATAGACCGATTTGAACAATACATGGCACTGTTGTTGGATATCATAACAAAACACGTCGTGCAAAATTTCATTCCAATCAGATAAGAATTGCGCACTCTAGAGGCTCAAGAAGACCCAAGATCTGTTTATATGGCAGCTATATCAAAACATGGACCGATATGGCCCATTTACAATACCAACCGACCTACACTAATAAGAAGTATATGCGCAAAATTTCAAGCGGCTAGCTTTACTCCTTCGGAAGTTAGCGTGCTTTCGACAGCCTGACGGACGGACATGGCTATTTCGACATAAAATGTCGCGACGATCAAGAATATATATACTTTATGGGGTCTTAGACGCATATTTCGAGTAGTTACAAACACAATGACGAAATTAGTATACCCCCCATCCTATGGTGGAGGGTATAAAAGTAGCTTTGCTAATATTTTTAGGTTATGTAATACGAAAATAACATACAGGTGTGATAGCAAAAATGATGAATCGTATGTAAATTCACAATTTTGGCAATTATTTTCTACTACATGTACATACAACAAGTGAAAAGTAAGTTTGGCCGGCCGAACTTAACGCCTTGGATACCCACCACCTCGGGTGGGTAAGGTGGCAAACCACCTTTCATCAAAATCCGATGAAAATTGCATACGTTATGTTCCATAGCAATTTTATCGAAATATGATCCGATTTGGACCAAATACTAATAAGTACAAGTCATTGTTCAATTGTATATAGCAAAATATTGGTCTTTTTAGTATCTATATCTAAATATAAACCGATCTGAACCTATACAACATGGATGTCGAAAAAATTAAAATGAGTCAATGTGTCAAATTTCCGTTAAATCGGATTATAAATGCGCTTTATTTGGGGCCAAGACTTTAAATCGAGATATCGGTTTATATGGCAGCTCTATGCAAATCTTGATCGATCTAGACCAAGTTGCAGAAATATGTGGAGGGGCTTAACTCTCTGTCCCAAATTTCGGCAACATCGGACAATAAATGCGCCTTTTATGGGCCCAAAACTTGAGTGAAATTAAAGAATGTCGAAGGGCCTTACACAACTCACTGTCCCAAAATGCGGCGAATTCGGGCAATAAATTCTACTTTTATGGGCTCAAAACCTAACCGAGAGATCGGTCTATATGGCAGCTATATCTAAATATGGACCGATCTGTGCCGATCTGGGGGGTTACCCCACATTATTGACTATTGACGGAGTGACTAAAATCGAGTGTTTGAAAATTTAGTAGGAGTTTTAGTTACTAGGAAACTTCGGTTGCAGATTTGGTGTATGAAAAATATTTTTCCAACCGCCAAAATTATTTAAAATTATATTTATTTTGAAATTTTAAATAACCACAATTTTTGACGTCGTAACACCCCCACCGTTACATTAAGGCTCCGACGAAATAATGAATTTTTGTTTAGCTTCAGATATTAACGTTATGCATATAATTACAATAGATAAAATGATTACTATAACTATGCTTAGATTAACTGATTCTTTTCGGTCAGAATCGTTTATGACACTTTCTTCATATATTTATACCCACCACCGACGGATGGGGGTATATTCATTTTGTCATTCCGTTTGCAACACATCGAAATATCCATTTCCGACCCTATAAAGTATATATATTCTTGATTAGCTTAAAAATCTAAGACGATCTAGACATGTCCGTCCGTCTGTCTGTGAAATCACGCTACAGTCTTTAAAAATAGAGATATTGAGCTGAAATTTTGCACAGATTTTTTTTTTTTGTCCATAAGCAGGTTAAGTTCGAAGATGGGCTATATCGAACTATATCTTGATATAGCCCCCATATAGACCGATCCGCCGATTTAGGGTCTTAGGCCTATAAAAGCCACATTTATTATCCGATTTTGCTGAGGGGACAGTGAGTTGTGTTAGGCCCTTCGACATCTTTCGTCAATTTGACCCAGATCGGTCCAGATTTGGATATAGCTGATATATAGACCGATCCTCCGATTAAGGGTGTTAGGCCCATAAAATGCGCATTTATTGTCCGATGTCGCCGAAATTTGGGACTGTGAGTCAAGTTAAGCCCTTTGAAATACTTCTGCATTATCGCACAGATCGGTCCAGATTTGGATATAGCTGCCATATAGACCGACCTCTCGGTTTTAGGTTTTGGGTCCATAAAAAGCGCATTTATTGTCCAATGTTGCTAACATTTGGGACAAAGAGTTAAGTTAAGCCCCTCCACATATATCTGCAATTTGGTCTAGATCGATCAAGATTTGCATATAGCTGCCATATAGACCAATCTCTCGATTTGAAGTCTTGGCCCAATAAAAGTCGCATTTTTAATCCGATTGCACTGAAATTTGACTGTCTTATGTTATGCTTTTCGACATCCGTGTTGTATATAGTTCAGATCGGTTTATTTTTATACCCTCCACCATAAGATGGGGGTATACTAATTTCGTCATTCTGATTGTAACTACTCGAAACATTCGTCTGAGACCCCATAAAGTATATATATTCTTGATCGTCGTGAAATTTTATGTCGATCTAGCCATGTCCGTCCGTCGTCCTTCCGTCCGTCTGTCTGTCGAAAGCACGCTAACTTCCGAAGGAGTAAAGCTAGCCGCTTGAAATTTTGCACAAATACTTCTTATTGGTGTAGGTCGGTTGGTATTGTAAATGGTCCATATCGGTCCATGTTTTGATATAGCTGCCATATAAAACGATCTTGGGTCTTGACTTCTTGAGCCTCTAGAGTGCGCAATTCTTATCCGATTGGAATGAAATTTGGCACGACGTGTTTTGTTATGATATCCAACAACTGTGCCAAGTATGGTTCAAATCGGTTTATAACCTGATATAGCTGCCATATAAACCGATCTTGGGTCTTGACTTCTTGAGCCTCTAGAGTGCGCAATTCTTATCCGATTGGAATGAAATTTTGCACGACATTTTTTGGTATGATATCCAACAATTGTGCCAAGTATGGTTTAAATCGGTCGATAACCTGATATAGCTGCCATATAAACCGATCTTGGGTCTGGACTTCTTGAACCTCTAGAAGGCGCAAATCTTATCCGATTGGAATGAAATTTTGCACGACGTATTTTGTTATGATGCCCAACAATTGTGCTAAGTATGGTTCAAATCGGTTCATAATCTGGTATAGCTGTCATATAAACCGATCTTGGATCTTGACTTCTTGAGCCAAGTGATGGCGCAATTCTCATCCGATTTGGCTGAAATTTTGCACGAGGTGTTTTGTTATGACTTCCAATAACTGTGCTAAGTATGGCGTAAGTCGATATAGAACCTGATATAGCTGCCATATAAACCGATCTGGGATCTTGATTTCTCGAACCTCTAGAGGGCGCAATTCTCATCCGATTTGGCTGAAATTTTGTACAAGGCCTTCTCTCATGACCTTCAACATACATGTCTAGTATGGTCTGATTCGATCAATAGCTTGATACAGCTCCCATACAAACGTATCTCCCGATTTTGCTTCTTGAGCCCTTACAAGGCGCAATTCTTATCCAAATGAACTGAAATATTACACAATGACTTCTACAATGTTAATCAGCATTCAATTATGGTCCGAATCGGACTATAACTTGATATAGCTCCAATAGGATAACAGTTCTTATTTAATATTCTATGTTTGTCTAAAAAGAGATACCGCGCATAGAACTCGACAAATGCGATCAATGGTGGAGGGTATATAAGTTTTGGCCCGGCCGAACTTAGCACGCTCTTACTTGTTAGATATAACTACTAAAAGGTCCAATATTTTGTTATATACAATTGAACAACGACGTTTACTTATTAGTATTTGGTCCAAGTCGGAACATATGTTGATATAGCTGCTATGGGGCATAAGGTGTCAGTTTTGCACCAGATTTTGACAAAAGGTGGTTTACATATATACCCGAGGTGGTGGGTATCCAAAGCTCGGCCCGGCCGAACTAAACGCCTTTTTACTTGTTATTGTTTCATGTAGACATATTAAATGTTTAAATCTCTAACAGTTGCATTGGAATGTTCTTTGTTTTTTGTAACAGAATTTGTTAAAACTAGTTTATCATGAAGTCTTCCATTTATATTTTCACTGAGCCCGGCCCACTCCGCTGCGCCCGATAATGCAATGTTGGAGAGTAGAATTCTTAACTTGGAATTTCTGCCCAATTTCAATTTAAAATGTATTCCAATTTTTCTCTGGACTTTTCTACTCTCAAATGCCTCTTATTTAAAACCCACAGTGGAATGGTCAGTAAAAGTTATGTTTGGAGGTGTGGTGGACCCCCAGAGACTTGGTCCCAAAAGCGAAAGTCAATTTCGTCTACTCTCAAAGACCTTTCAAAGGATCCATTTTGCCATGGTCGGTAAATATGTCCAATTTGAGGGATTTTTGGGGTGGAGTTTGGCGGATTGTTTTGATTTTAGGATAATGTCAGCGTGCCAACAATATTTCTCTTAAATCGCCCTACCCATCTTCGAGATCTGATGTTTTTGAAAATTTTTGTTAAGACCCGTCTTAGAGTGGGAACGTTAAAAAATAATACCGCGAACAACCGCAACAACGTCATAACGAAGATAAATGATGCATGATCAATGTTGGCCACTCTGCCCTTTTCTGTTCATGTTGGCTTCTCCAAATTAGCGCTATTTACTGGATGTTTTCAATTGGATCAACTGAATGCATTCGAAACAGCCTT
This sequence comes from Stomoxys calcitrans, assembly GCF_963082655.1. Lineage (NCBI taxonomy): Eukaryota > Metazoa > Arthropoda > Insecta > Diptera > Muscidae > Stomoxys > Stomoxys calcitrans. The sequence continues at coordinate 97,579,480 of NC_081552.1, read as the reverse complement.
TGAATATAACCAGCAGATGGCGCTGACTTAAATGTTAATGCTATTACTCCCTTGGAGTGGCTCAACGCTTATAACATTGGCCATCATGTGGTAGTTTTCTTTAAATGACTATATGAATGCGAAGCAAATTCAACACATGAAAATTCTATTAAGGAATAGGGAAAATTCCTCACATATCAATGAGAGCAGTCCTATTGAAGTTTAAGCTTTTTATTGCCGAGAACGAACGGCGTGCTAAAGTGCGACATCTCTTTGAAGAGAAGTTTTACATGACATAGTACCTCATAAGTGTTGCCAGCATTAGGAGGGGAAAACTACCGCTGAAAACTATTTCTGATGGGCTCGCCAGGATTCGAACCCAGTCGTTCAGCAACATAGGCAGACATGCTAACCTCTGACTACTTATATGACTATCTATTAAATAGTCATCATTTAGTATTTTTTAAATCAAATCGAATTGCCATATTCAACGATTTTCTGTGGTAACGAATTAATTTTTCAGTCCATATATTTGGTGCGGTGCCGATAGCTTTTATACCTGCCACTACAGTATAGTATACTCCCTCACTAATTTCGTCATTCTGTTTGTAACTAATCGAAATATTCGTCTAAGATCCCATAATGTATATATAATCTTGATCGTCGCGACATTTTATGTCGATCTAGCCATGTCCGTCCGTCCGTCTGTCCGTCGAAAGCACGCTTACTTCCGAAGGAGTAAAGCTAGCCGCTTGAAAATTCGCACAAATACTTCTTATTAGTGTAGGTCAGTTGGTATTACAAATGGGCCATATCGGCCCATGTTTTGATATAGCTACCATATAAACCGATCTTGGGTCTTGACTTCTTGAGCCTCTAGAATACGCAATTCTTATCCGATTGGGATAAGAATTGCGCACAACGTGTTTTATTATGATATCCAACAACTGCGCCAATTATGTTTCAAATCGGTCCATAACCTGATATAGCTGCCATATAAACCGATCTGGGGTCTTGACTTCTTGAGCCTCTAGAGTGGGCAATTCTTATCCGATTGGAATGAAATTTGGCACGACTTGTTTTGTTATGATATCCAACAACTGTGCCAGGTATGGTTCAAATCGGTTCATAACCTGATATAGCTACCATATAATCCGATCTTGGGTCTTGATTTCTTGAGCCTCCAAAGTGCGCAATTCTTATCCGATTGGAATAGAATTTTGCACGTAGTATTTTGTTATGATGTCCAACATTTGTGACAAGTATGGTTTAAATGGGTTCATAACCTGCTATAGCTGTCACATAAACAGATCTGGGGACTTGACTTCTTGAGCTTCTAGAGGGCGCAATTCCTATCCGAATTGGCTGAATTTTTGCATGACGTATTTTATTCTTACTTTCAACAACTGTGTCAAGTAAGGTTTAAATCGGTTCATAACCTGATATAGTTGCCATATAAACCGATGTGGGATCTTGACTTCTTGAGCCTCTAAAGTCGCAATTATTATTCGATTTGCCTGAAATTTTGTACGACGGATTCTCTCATGACCATCAACATACGTGTTTATTATGGTCCAAATCGGTCTATAGCTCGATACAGCTCCCATATAAATCGATCTCTCTGTTTTACTTCTTAAGCCCCCAAAGGGTTCAATTCTTATTCGAATTGGCTGACATTGTACACAGGTCTCCAACATATAATTTAATTGTGGTCCAAACCGGACCCTATCTTGATATCGCTCTAATAGCAGTGCAAATCTTTTCTTATATCCATTTTTGCCTAAGAAAAGATGACGGGAAAAGAACTGGACAAATGCGATCTATGGTGGAGGGTATATAAGATTCGGCTCGGTCGAACTTAGCACGCTTTTACTTCTTAGTTATAGCTTCTAAAAAGGCCAATATTTTGTTATACACAATTGAACAATGACTTGTACCGATTATTATTTGGTCCAAATCGGAACATATTTCTATATAACTGCTATGGGACATAAGGTATGCAATGTACACCGGATTTTGATGAAAGGTGGTTTACATATATATACGAGAGGTTGTGGGTATCCAAAGTTCGGCCCGACCGAACTTAACGCCTTTGACTTGTTTTAATTAATCAAATAATCTATTCAAGGCGATTTTTGGAGGTAAAGCGCCACCTAGATTCTTGGACGCAAAGTATAATGTCATATTCGTAATCAACTCCCTAATGTCTTTTATTTGAGTCTTATATAGCTATGATCGAATAAAATTCTCATTTGAGGGGCTGTTTGGGGTTGGGGCGACCCGCAAATACTTAGATATAATTTTTATATCGTGACATTTTATGTCGATCTAGCCATGTCCGTCCGTCCGTCCGTCTGTCTGTCGAAAGCACCCTAACTTCCGAAGGAGTAAAGCTAGCCGCTTGAAATTTTGCACAAATACTTCTTATTAGTGTAGGTCGGTTGGTATTGTAAATGGGCCATATCGGTCCATGTTTTGATATAGCTGCCATATAAACCGATCTTGGGTCTTGACTTCTTGAGCCTCTAGAGTGCGCAATTCTTATCCGATTGGGATGAAATTTTGCATGACGTATTTTGCTATGATATCCAATAACTGTGCCAAGTATGGTTCAAATCGGTCCATAACCTGATATAGCTGCCATATAAACCGATCTTGGGTCTTGACTTCTTGAGCCTCTAGAGTGCGCAATTCTTATCCGATTGGAATGAAATTTTGCGCGACATGTTTTGTTATGATATCCAACAACTGTGCCAAGTATGGTTTAAATCGGTTCATAACCTGATATAGTTGCCATATAAACCGATCTTGGGTCTTGAATTCTTGAGCCTCTAGAGTGCGCAATTCTTATCCGATTGGAATGAAGTTTAGCACGACGTGTTTTGCTATGACACCCAACAATTGTGCCAAGTATGGTTTAAATCGGTCCATAACTTGATATAGCTACCATATAAACCGATCTTGGGTCTTGACTTCTTGACCCTCTATAGGGCGCAATTCTTATCCGATTGGAATAGAGTTTCGCACGACGTGTTTTGTTATGATACCCAACAACTGTGCCAAGTATGGTTTAAATCGGTCCATAACCTGATATAGCTACCATATAAACCGATCTTGGGTCTTGACTTCTTGACCCTCTAGAGGGCACAATTCTTATCCGATTTGAATGAATTTTTGCACGAAGTATTTTGTTATGATATCCAACAAGTGTGCCAAGTATGGATCAAATCGGTTCATAACCTGATATAGCTGTCATATAAACAGATCTGGGGATTTGATTTCTTGAGCTTCTAGAGGGCGCAATTCCTATCCGATTTGGCTGAAATTTTGCATGACGTATTTTATTTTTACTTTAAACAACTGTGTCAAATAAGGTTCAAATCGGTTCATAACCTGATATAGCTGCCATATAAACCGATCTGGGATCTTGACTTCTTGACCCATAGAGGTCGCAATTATTATCCGATATGCCTGAAATTTTGTACGATGGATCCTCTCATGACCATCAACATGGTCTGAATCGGTCTATAGCCCGATACAGATCCCATATAAATCGTTCTCTCTATTTTACTTCGTGAGCCCCAATGGGTGCAATTCTTTTACGAATTGGCTGAAATTTTACACAGGTCTCCAACATAATTTAATTGTGGTCCGAACCGGACCATATCTTGATATCGTTTTAATAGCAGAGCAACTCTTTTCTTATATCCTTTTTTGCCTAAGAAGAGATGCCAGGAAAAGAACTCGACAAATGCGATCCATGGTGGAGGGTTTATAAGATTCGGCCCGGCCGAACTTAGCACGCTTTTACTTGTTTCTTCTGTCAGTTATCAGCTGTTACCTTTAGCTTGCTTTAGAAAAAAAGTGTAAAAAATCTATGTTTTGTTCATTCTAAGTTTTATTAAAAATGTATTTACTTTCTTTTAAAAAATCCGCAATTACTTTTTGGGCAACCCAATACATCCAAAATAGTTATTTGGAGAACTTTTGAGGTTTGCGTGGCCCCTGGGTTCCTTGGACCCAACTTCAACTCTAATGTTTTACAGGACACGGGCTTGACGTTTGAAATGTCTTCCTTGGGGCTTTTGCCTGTCAATTCAACAATTCCCACGCATTTTTCCGCATCCTCCAGCACTCTTCTCGATCTGTACTTTGTTAGTGACACTTCGAAAGTCCTCCTATACGACCAACTGTCAGCCTCATGTTTTTCGAACCATGACTTGATCTTTTTATGTTATGAACTAGGGAAACTTATTCATATAGACTAGGGAAACTTATTCATATAGAGACTTTGCCCGTCTCGACCATGATTTTTTGCTTTCGAGTGCTGTGCTCATCGACTGGGATCTGATATTGCGTATGGAAACTATCGATGACCAACTGACTTTCTACAGAGAAATATCCGTGACCTACAGGAACTTACGGTTCCACTCAAGACTAGAGAAGTGTCCTCCAGATCGAAACCGTGGTTCTCCCGGGATATTCGTTCGGCTATTCACGTGAGGAATATGTCGCATCGCAGGTGGAGACGTTTCAGGACGCCTGAGTTACATGATGCCTTTCGCTTTGCAGGAGACCATGTCAATAAGTTGATTAAGATAGCCAAGAAAGACTACTATTACAGACGCTTTACTTCTGCAATAGGCTCCAAGAGAACGTGGAAGGTTATTCGAGACATAGGAATTGGGAAAGATACTAATAGATGTTCAACAAACTTGGACATCAATGGGCTTAACGATGCTTTTGTTAATGTTCCACAGATCCCAGCTGATCCCAATTTCTATGGCTTCAATGTCTCCCACCGATGTCCTTGAGTGCGTCGGGACTGTAAAGTCTAACGCTGTCGGATCTGATGGCATTGATCCTAGATTTGTAATACTTTTGCTCCCCCTTATTATTCCTCATGTAACCTATGTTTTCAATAGGATTTTGACCACGAGTTACTTTCCATTGGCGTGGAAACATGCCAAAGTCATCCCACTGCCTAAAAATTCCAAGGAATATAGACCAATTGCGATTCTTTGTTATTTGTCAAAGGTCTTTGAGAAATTGTTTTATTTGCAAATGTCGTCTTTTGTCAACGAGAGCTCTTTGTTATATGTGAGACAGTCCGGATTTCGACCTTACCACAGCTGCGTAACTGCCTTGGCAGAGGTCACTGAGAGGATCAGGGTCAATTTGGAGAATGACAAGATAAATTTCCTTGTTCTTCTTGACCATTCTAAGGCATTTGACACTGTGGATCATTCCTTGTTATGTGATAAGATGAGACATCTTTACAATTTTTCCTCTACGTCCGTTCGTCTTATTTTGTCGTACCTGTCACACCGCACTCAGTCCGTCAGTTATAAGTCTTCTCTATCGGCACCTCTGCTTGTTTCAAAAGGTGTTCCTCAGGGATCAATTCTGGGTCCTCTTCTCTTTTCATTGTACAGTTACGACTTGGCGGGTCAATTGTCTTATTGTGAGTCCGAGGGATGAGATTGCTGAAAACATACGTCTGCTTAATCATGATCTGTCAAGAGTAAGCACGTGGGCGAAAGCCAATGGCCTGTGTCTCAACCCTGTAAAGTCCAAGTGTGTGGTTATCAGAAACAGGCTGTCTCGTTTTTCATGTGATGTCGGTATATTCATTAACGACTCTAGATTGGAAATCGTTCCTCATGCAAAGAACTTGGGCGTTGTTATTAACGGCACTCTGACTTGGAGTAATCATATCGACTCTGTCGTTGGTCAGGGATATTCAAAATTGCGTGCTCTCTGGGCCACTCAGTCGGTTACTCCGCTGCGGGTTAGGTCTCTCTTGGCAAAGACTTATCTTTTTCCTGGCATTCTCTACGGCTGTAAATTGTTTGCTAAATGCAACTCGGTAAGTAGACGTAAGCTAAACACCTTTTTTAATAGCGTTACTCGTTATGTATTTGGCTTGAGACGGCGCGATTCCATCTCTGAATACTGTTTATCTCTGTATGGCGTCTCCTTACAGCAATTGTTGTTCCTAAGATCGCTTACTTTCCTGCATAAACTGATCTACACGCAGGCACCACAATATCTGTATGGATTTATTGATTTCGCCAGATCTACTAGAGGTAAAAAAATCATTCCCAAAATGTATCGGAGGCTTGTTTCTGAATGGCATATGTTCATATTCGCTGTACGTCTCTGGAATTCTCTTCCTAACGATCTGCAATTACTCAGTAACTCGGCAACATTTAAAACCAGACTTTGGAAACATTTTACTGCATTAAGTTGATGAATGTTAAGACTCATTTATATATTTATTTTTATTCTTTTTTTTCGGATCAACTAAGTCTACTAATTCCTCTTTAATTGATAAATTCACTTTTGTTTTTTTTTTCTTTTAAATTCAAATCTACAAAGCCACAATTGTTAGTTTTTTTCCGTAAGTTATTCATTCAAAATCTGTGATGTATTGTATAGCTATAGATTCTTAGTTTTAAGTGTTTACTATGTACAATTGTTGGAGATATTACCCGCACTTTAATTATAAGAATTTTATATTCTTGTTGTGCGGGTGTAAATAAATAAATTACAAATTCGTATTCTACTCTTCAACACCTTTCATTTGATATCCATATTGTCTCGATAAGTCAACCTTGTTGCAATGTGGGTTGTTTGGCGCTGTTCTATCGGTACTTTCATAGTGTGTGTTCGTCTGATATTCGTCTTCTTATTCCTGATGTAAGGATGTATGTCAGGGATACTAGACATTCCGGGAACTCACACCCCTTTGTAATTGATTGGTCAGCGGACCGCACAATGCATTATAGAGAGAATTCTTATTTCTCCCGAACCGTTCGTATGTGGAATCGACTTCCGGCTAATGTTTTTCCCACCCACTTTGACATCCAAAGATTTGAGACAAATGTCAATAAGCACTACATCCTACTATGCCATGTAAAACTTCTCTTCAAAGAGGTGTCGTACTTTAGCACGCCGTTCGGACTCGGTTATAAAAAGGAGGCCCCTTATATCATTGAGCTTAAACTTGGATAGGACTGCACTCATTGATATATGAGAAATTTTCCCCTGTTCCTTAGTAGAATTTTCATGGGCAAAATTTGCATTTGCAGTCATATAGTCATTTATAGACAACTACCACATGATGATCAATGTTATAAGCTTTAAACTACTCGAAGCGAGTAGTAGCATTAACATTTAAGTCAGCGCCATCTGCTGGTTGTATTCAAAGGCTGTTTTCAAATGGATTAAGCTGATCCAATTGAAAACAGCCAGTAAATGGCGCTAATTTGGAGAAGCCAACATGAACAGAAAAGGGCAGAGTGGCCAACATTGATCATGCATCATTTATCTTCGTTATGACGTTGTTGCGGTTGTTCGCGGTATTATTTTTTAACGTTCCCACTCTAAGACGGGTCTTAACAAAAATTTTCAAAAACATCAGATCTCGAAGATGGGTAGGGCGATTTAAGAGAAATATTGTTGGCACACTGACATTATCCTAAAATCAAAACAATCCGCCAAACGGATTTATGGCCCAATCACTACAATATGGGTACCAAAGTAAAGAAATTTGAGAGTAGAAAGCTAATCTGATATTCAATTGTGGGACTAAGTGTTTCGTGGGTCACTCCACCTCCAAAAAACCCCTCAAATCCGACATACTTACCGACCATGGCAATGTGGATCTTAAATGAAAGGTCTTTGGGAGTAGAGCACGAAATTGACTTTCGCTTTTGGGGCCAAGTCTCTGGGAGTCCACCACAGCGCCAAACATAATTTTTACTGACCATTGCACTGTGGGTTTTAAATAAGAGGTATTTGAGAGTAGATAAATCCACAGGAAAATCGGAATACATTTTAAATTGGCAAAAATGACAAATTAAGAATACTCCTATTCAACATTGTATTATCGGGCGTAGCGGAGCGCTCCGGGCTCACTAGTTCTATATAAAAGCTTCCTTTACTATTTTCTTTTTATACCAACCACCATTGGATGGGGGTTTACTAATCTAGTCATTGCGTTTGTAACACCTCGAAATATTCGTCTAAGACCCCATAAATTATATATATTCGTGATCGTTTCGAGGTTCTGAGTTAATTTAGCCATGTCCGTCCGTCAGTCGAAATCCACTATCGTGATTTCAAACGCGTAAAGGTAGCCGCTTGAAATTTTGCACATCTTACTAAATATCAAAGTAGGTTGTTGGTGATTGTAAATGGGCCATAGCGATTCAGATTTAGATATAGCTCCCATATAAATCGTTCTCCAGATTTGAATTCTTGAGCCCCTAAAAGCCGCAATATTTGTCCGATTTGGCTGAAGTTTTGCATGTGGTGTTCTGTTGTGAATCCAATAAATATGCCAAGTACGGTCCAAATCGGTCGATAACTTGATATGGCTCCCATATAAACAAATCTCCAGTTTTTAATTCTTGAGCCGCAATTTTTGTCCGATTTGGCTGAAATTTTGCACATAGTGTTCTGTTACGACTTCCAACAACTGTGAGAGGTACGACCAATAACCTGATATAGCCCTATATAAACCGATCCCCCGATTTGACTCATTGAGCCCTTACAAGCCGCAATGTTTTTCCGATTTGACTGAAATTTTGCACGTGGTGTTTTTTAATGACTTTCAACAACTATGCCAAGCACGGTCCAAATCGATCAATAACCTGATATAGCTCCCATATAAAGCGGTCTCTCGATCATCTTTGTTCGGTTCCTAGAAGCTTTAATTTTAGTTGATTTGACAGAAGTTTGGTATGTATAATAAAATTATACCCTTCAACTAAATGTATTTTGTATAAGTTTTATGCAGCATCCATGGTGGTGTGTTGTAACTTGTTTGTCGTTACAATTGTGTGTAAAGTTCTCATAAAAATTCTTAAATACTAATGCGCCGGGGAGTACTTCAACTATTTCTTGCGCTTGAAATATTTTCATTGGGTAGATTGCGTCTTTAGACTTAATGAGATTTGTTAAGCACTGAATATTGAATTTTTCGCGATTTCTTCTTAGGGCATCTTAGGTTTTTATACCCTCCACCATAAGATGGGGGGTATACTAATTTCGTCATTCTGTTTGTAACTACTCGAAATATTCGTCTGAGACCCCATAAAGTATATGTATTCTTGATCGTCGTGACATTTTATGTCGATCTAGCCATGTCCGTCCGTCTGTCCGTCCGTCCGTCCGTCTGTCTGTCGAAAGCACGCTAACTTCCGAAGGAGTAAAGCTAGCCGCTTGAAATTTTGCACAAATACTTCTTATTAGTGTAGGTCGGTTGGTATTGTAAATGGGCCATATCGGTCCATGTTTTGATATAGCTGCCATATAAACCGATCTTGGGTCTTGACTTCTTGAGCCTCTAGAGTGCGCATTTCTTATCCGATTGGGATGAAATTTTGCACGACGTGTTTTTTTATAGTATCCAACAACTGTGCCAAGTATGATACAAATCGGTCCATAACCTGGGATAGCTGCCATATAAACCGATCTTGGGTCTTGACATCTTGAGCCTCTAGAAGGCGCAATTCTTATCCGATTGGAATGAAATTTTGCACGACGTGTTTCGTTATTATATCCAACAACTGTGTCAAGTATGGTTGAAGTCGGTCCATAACCTGATATAGCTGCCATATAAACCGATCTTGGGTCTTGACTTCTTGAGCCTCTAGAGTGCGCAATTCTCATCCGATTAAAATGAAATTTTGCGCGACGTGTTTTGTTATTATATCCAACAACTGTGCCAAGTATGGTTCAAATCGGTCCATAACCTGATATAGCTGCCATATAAACCGATCTTGGGTCTTGACTTCTTGAGCCTCTAGAGTGCGCAATTCTCATCCGATTGAAATGAAATTTTGCACGAAATATTTCGTTATGATATCCTATAACTGTGCCAAGTATGGCTGAAATCGGTCCATAACCTGATATAGCTGTCATATAAACAGATCTGGGGATTTGACTTCTTGAGCTTCTAGAGGCCGCAATTCCTATCCGATTTGGCTGAAATTTTGCATGACGTATTTTATTTTTACTTTCAACAACTGTGTCAAATAAGGTTCAAATCGGTTCATAACCTGATATAGCTGCCATATAAACCTATCTGGGATCTTGACTTCTTGACCCCTAGAGGTCGGAATTATTATCCGATATGCCTGAAATTTTGTACGACGGATCCTCTCATGACCATCAACAAACGTGTTTATTATGGTCTGAATCGGTCTATAGCCCGATACAGATCCCGTATAAATCGCTCTCTCTATTTAACTTCGTGAGCCCCAATGTGCGCAATTCTTATACGAATTGGCTGAAATTTTACACAGGTCTCCAACATATAATTTAATTGTGGTCCGAACCGGACCATATCTTGATATCGTTTTAATAGCAGAGCAACTCTTTTCTTATATCCTTTTTTGCCTAAGAAGAGATTCCGGGAAAAGAACTCGACAAATGCGATCCATGGTGGAGGGTATATAAGATTCGGCCCGGCCGAACTTAGCACGCTTTTACTTGTTTTCAGTGAGTTTGGAATAGGTTCAAATAAAATTCTCGACATAGGTGTTTTCGTGTATACCGGTATTCGTAATATTATAAAAAGTGTCTCTGTCTGATATGCTATTGTTATCGGGGATCTGGTCACGTTCGGTCCTTGTCAAAATGTTCGTTGGTATTATCCCTAATTTGGTAGAAAATACTATATTGCCTATATAATTATTTTGGTTTTGGAATATTAAAATGTGATTGTTAATCTGGTATACCTGCGACATATATTCTATTTCGTCTTCTATTGTTAAAATCCTTTTCTGTATTTTATTCTGGAATTTATTTAAGTGTGTTTCAATTTGCCCCAAGAAGTCAAATCGGTTGATTAGTTTTAATATTAAGCTATTGGGACATTGTCGTACTAATGTTGGTTAGCCCATGTATATTATGTATGTTTGGTTAGTATGAAGTAATTCGAGACTCTTTTATACCCACCACCGAAGGATGGCGGTATATTCATTTTGTCATTCCCTTTTGCAACACATCGAAATATCCATTTCCGACCCTATTAATAAAGTATATACATTCTTGATCAGCGTAAAAACCTAAGACGATCTAGCCATGTCCGTCCGTCTGTCTTTTGAAATCACGCTTCAGTCTTCTATTTCTATTTTTAGATATATTGAGCTGAAATTTTGCACAGATTCTTTTTTTTGTCCATAAGCAGGTTAAGTTCGAAGATGAGTTATATCGGACTATATCTTGATATAGCCCCCATTATAGACCGATCCGCCGATTAAGGGTCTTAGACCCATAAAAGCCACGTTTATTATCTGATTTTGCTGAAATTTGGGACAGTGAGTTATATTAGGCCCTTCGACATCGGATATAGCTGCCATATAAACCGATCTCTCGATTTGAGGTTTTGGGCCCATAAAAGGCACATTTATTGTCTGTCGCCGAAATTTGGTACAGTTAGTTGTGTTAGGCCCTTCGACATTCTTCTTCAATTTTTCTCAGATCGGTCCAGACTTGGATATATCTGCCATATAGATCGATATCTCGATTTAAAGTCTTGGTCCCATAAAAGGCTCATTTATAATCCGATTTCACTGACATTTGACATAGTGACTTATGTAAGGCTTTTCGACATCCATGTTGTATATGGTTCAGATCGGCTTATTTTTAGATATAGCTACTAAAAAGACCAATATTTTGCTATACACAATTGAACAATGACTTGTACTTATAAGTATTTGGTCCAAATCGGAACATATTTCGATATAGCTGGTACGGGGCATAAGGTATGCATTTTCCCCGGATTTTGACGGAAGGTGGTTTACATATATACCCGAGGTGGTGGGTATCCAAAGTTCGGCCCGGAACTTAAAGCCTTTTTACTTTTTATACCCTCCACCATAAGATGGGGGGTATACTAATTTCGTCATTCTGTTTGTAACTACTCGAAATATTCGTCTGAGACCCCATAAAGTATATATATTCTTGATCGTCGTGAAATTTTATGTCGATCTAGCCATGTCCGTCCGTCTGTCCGTCCGTCCGTCCGTCCGTCCGTCTGTCCGTCCGTCCGTCTGTCTGTCGAAAGCACGCTAACTTTCGAAGGAGTAAAGCTAGCCGCTTGAAATTTTGCACAAATACTTCTTATTAGTGTAGGTCGGTTGGTATTGTAAATGGGCCATATCGGTCCATGTTTTCATATAGCTGCCATATAAACCGATCTTGGGTCTTGACTTTTTGAGCCTCTAGAGTGCGCAATTCTTATTCGATTGGAATGAAATTTTGCATGACGTGCTTTGCTATGATATCCAACAACTGTGCCAAGTATGGTTCAAATCGGTTCATAACCTGATATAGCTGCCATATAAACCGATCTTGGGTCTTGACTTCTTGAGCCTCTAGAGTGCGCAATTCTTATCCGATTGAAATGAAATTTTGCACGACGTGTTTTGTTATGATATCCAACAACTGTGCCAAGTATGGTTCAAATCGGTCCATAACCTGATATAGCTACCATATAAACCGATCTTGGGTCTTGACTTCTTGACCCTCTAGAGGGCGCAATTCTTATCTGATTGGAATGGAATTTCGCACGACGTGTTTTGTTATGATACCCAACAACTGTGCCAAGTATGGTTCAAATCGGTCCATAACCTGTAATAGCTACCATATAAACCGATCTTGGGTCTTGACTTCTTGACCCTCTAGAGGGCACAATTCTTATCCGATTTGAATGAATTTTTGCACGAAGTATTTCGTTATGATATCCAACAACTGTGCCAAGTATGGTTCAAATCGGTTCATAACCTGATATAGCTGTCATATAAACAGATCTGGGGATTTGATTTCTTGAGCTTCTGGAGGGCGCAATTCCTATCCGATTTGGCTGAAATTTTGCATGACGTATTTTATTTTTACTTTCAACAACTGTGTCAAATAAGGTTCAAATCGGTTCATAACCTGATATAGCTGCCATATAAACCGATCTGGGATCTTGACTTCTTGACCGCTAGAGGTCGCAATTATTATCCGATATGCCTGAAATTTTGTACGACAGATCCTTTAATGACCATCAACATACGTGTTTATTATGGTCTGAATCGGTCTATAGCCCGATACAGATCCCATATAAATCGTTCTTACTATTTTACTTCGTGAGCCCCCAATGGGCGCAATTCTTATACGAATTGGCTGAAATTTTACACAGGTCTCCAACATATAATTTAATTGTGGTCCGAACCGGACCATATCTTGATATCGTTTTAATAGCAGAGCAACTCTTTTCTTATATCCTTTTTTGCCTAAGAAGAGATGCCGGGAAAAAAACTCGACAAATGCGATCCATGGTGGAGGGTATATAAGATTCGGCCCGGCCGAACTTAGCACGCTTTTACTTGTTCTATTTGTTTTAGCTGTCCATATTACTTTAAGACCTTTTCCTAACATGTTTACCAGCCCGTGTTTAGATTTAAAGTGGGTTTTGAGAGAATCAATATTTGCCCGATTTAACTGAAATTTTGCATGTGGTGTTCTATTTGTTAAAAATCGGTTTATAACCTGATACAGCTCCCATATAAACCGATCATCCGATTAGAATTCTTGAGCTCCTGGAAACCGCAACTTTTGCCGGATATGGCTGGAAATTTGCATGTAGTGTTCGTCTAAGACTTCAAACAACAGTGTCAAGTACCGTCCAAATAGGTTTATAACTTCATATAGCACCCACATAAAATGATCTCCTGATTTGATTTTTGAGCCCTTATAAGCCGCAATTTTTGTCCGATTTGGCTGAAATTTTGCATGTAGTGTTCTGTTATGACTTCCAACAACTGTGCCAAATACGGTTCAAATCAGTCTATAACCTGATATAGTTCCCATGTTAAACGGTCTTTCGATCATAATTGTTCGGTTCATAGAAGTTTTAATTTTTGATGGTTTGACAAAAATTTGGTATGTAGAATAAAATAATGCCCTTCAACTAAATTTATACACTTAACACACCACAAATGTAGAGACTCTTTAAAGTGTTTTTGTTGTTTTGTTTTGAAATAGAAACAAGAAATAGTAACACATTGGTTTAAGCTGGTTAAGCCAACAACAATATTAAATAATTTTGTGACAATCTAAAGAAGAGCAAAAGAATGAATAAATTTATTTTAAATTTTTAGCAGAATCCATGGTGGTGGGATTTACTTCTACTTGTTATATATTTCCTATGATTTTTCCCTCCATTAATTTCTTGGATGAAATTTGTTCCGTCTTCTAATGTAAAATCTTCTCTGTCTCCATTCAACTTGTTTATGTACTTTTCTTTCTTTGAGATTAATTTGTCGTACATATCTTTGTAAGAGTCTTCATCAATTTTTCGGTTTATGAAGTCAATGGGCGTATGTCCAGTAGTAGCGTCGATAGTATTGTTGTAGTATCCGATGATTCTAACCATTTTCTCTTCAATTGTCTCGTTAATGGTTCGGTCCTCTTAAAGGTGTGCGTTCGAGCTGTGGTTACTGTTGGATGTGTAGTGTATATACAATATGATTTTTCCGTCTTTTAGAAATTTTAACAATGGTATTGCTTTAAATCTCAGTTCATTGTCAACAATTTTTATACCCTCCACCATGGGATGGGGGGTATACTAATTTCGTCATTCTGTTTGTAACTACTCGAAACATTCGTCTGAGACCCCATAAATTATATATATTCTTGATCGTCGCGACATTTTATGTCGATCTAGCTATATCCGTCCGTCTGTCCGCACGCTAACTTTCGAAGGAGTAAAGCTAGCCGCTTGAAATTTTGCACAAATACTTCTTATCAGTATAGGTCGGTTGGTATTGTTAATGGGCCATAACAGTCCATGTTTTGATATAGCTGCCATGTAAAACGATCTTGAGTCTCGATTTCTTGAGTCTATAGAGTGCGCAATTCTTATCCGATTGAAATGAAATTTTGCACGACGTGTTTTGTTATGATATACAACAACTGTGCTAAGTATGGTTCAAATCGGTCCATAACCTGATATAGCTGTCATATAAACCGATCTTGGGTCTTGACTTCTTGAGCCTCTAGAGTGCGAAATTCTTATCCGATTGAAATGAAATTTTGCATAACGTATTTTATTATTACTTTCAACAACTGCGTCAAATAAGGTTCAAATCGGTTCTTAACCTGATATAGCTGCCATATAAACTGATCTGGGATCTTGACTTCTTGAGCCTCTAGAGGTCGCAATTATTATCCGATTTGCCTGAAATTTTTTATGGTCCGTTTATAGCCCGATACAGCTTCCATATAAATCGATCTCTCTATTTTACTTCTTGAGCCCCCAAAGGGCGCAATTCTTATTCGAATTGGCTGACATTTTACAAAGGTCTCCAACATCTAATTTAATTGTGGTCCAAACCGGACCATATCTTGATATCGCTCTAATAGCACAGCAAATCTTTTCTTATATCCATTTTTGCCTAAGAAAAGATGACGGGAAAAGAACTGGACAAATGCGATCCATGGTGGAGGGTTTATAAGATTCGGCCCGGCCGAACTTAGCACTCTTTTACTTGTTAATAATTCAGATTTGTCCAATTTTACCTTTAAGTTTGCCTCTTCTAACTGTTTAAAAATTAATCTTATTGAATCTTCCTGTTCTTGAAGAGGTGTTGGGAATATTATAATATCGTCGAAATAGACTTAACATATCTCATTGATATAATCCTTTAGAATTGTATTCATTTGTCTCTGAAACGTCGCGTGTGTCGTCTTTAACCCAAATGGCATCCTTAAGAACTCATAATGTCCTTCTTCAACGGTGAAAGCAGTCTTATGCACGTCTGTTTCGTCGACTTCGATTTGATAAAACCCCTTAGCCAAGTCCAATGTCGTGAAATACATCGATCTCCGGAGTTTGTCTAATATTTCGTCTATATTGGTCATCAATAGTGACTTAGTTTAATTTCCTGTATCCAACTATCAATCTACACTTCTTTTTACCACTTGCATCTTCTTTGGTTGAATTCTAATAGGTGCAGAGTATGGAGATGTACTACGACGAATAATTGCACTGTCGAGCATTTCTTGGACTTGATTCTGTACCCCTTCCTTGTGGATATATGGGTAGCGGTAAGATTTAGATGATAGAAAATTACTTCAAAACGCTTTATAATCTTTTGTACCGCCGTCTTCTCCTCGCTGTTCATATGGGTCGTACGAATTTGATATAATGCGGGTTCAGTTCGCTGGAATTCTTCGATAACTATGTACAAATTCTCGACGTTTACTATCGACAAATCTGTACTATGTAAGTGTACGACTTCTAGAATGTCTTCTGAATCCTCTATCTCGACTTTAAAATTTGGGATGATGTATATTCCTTCGTCATGTACGAGGTCTCCTTGAAAATTAAGTTGCTCTTTCAGGTGGACAAGTCCATCTTCTTGAGTAACAACAAACTGGATGCTATTCGAACCAGCATATAGTAGAGGTACCCTGGTACCATTTAAAATAAAGACATTGTCCTCGTAATTCACGATGGCTTAAAATCGTTTAAGCACATCGTTGCCTATTATTCTGTTGTAGTAGTCGTGAAACTGGCACTCGATTAGGTTAAAATGCTCGTTTTCGACGCCTAATTAAGAAAATAGCGAAACTCTATAGATTGTCGTGGATTTTACATTGTTTTGGAGGGATTTAAGGGTTAATGGCCCTGAATCTATTTTCCGTTTTGGATTACACAACCCTGGGTTCACTATGAGTGCGTTATCCTGGTATCAATGATGAATTTTAGTCTATTTTTCACAACTATATGGGGTAGGTCTCCTTTGAGGCCAGAAATTGAAAATTTTGTGGGCTAACTTCTGTAAACGGATTAGGTTTGAATTCTGATTGTCGAAACGGTTCCTGAGTCGGGTCATGATACGTTGCGTTGTGTTTGCGTATGCATACTACATTTTTCTGAATTCGAAAGTTTATTTCATCATCATGGTCGTAAGTCATTGGTTCTTCTGGTGGAAGATGTGTTTGGACTATTTTTATGTCCATTGGCTCCGCCGGTGATTGCCTATTTCCTTGATGGAAATTTGGAGCTCGGTGATTCTGGGCGTTCGGTTGGCCAAAGTTATTCCCCATGTACCGGATTTGCTAGTGGTAGTTGCTTCTTTGCTGCTAGTTACCGCCCTGGAAGTTTTTATTGTCTTCATATCCATGACTAGGTAGTGGCTTATAGTCGTTGTTCCATTGATAATTCCTATTCGTAGTATTGTTTTGGGGTCCTTTGTCGTTATTGCTCTTTTACTGCGCTTGTTTATATTGCGTTTGTCCATTGTGTGACTGGGCGGAGTGTTCTTGTTGTTTTGTGTATGTTTAGGTTGTTCTTGTCTATTGTGCGTCTGTTTAGGGGTAGAATTGTATACGCCATTTGATGAAGTGTAATACGCATATCCGGACTGGAAGAAGATGTCCATAGCGTCTTTAAGTGTGCTTGGATTTCTGCATGCCAGATTAGTCCTCATAGGTTCAGGGATTTTTTTATTGAAAATATTTTGAGCTGTCCTTATGTTATTTCTGGCACATTTGTTCGCTGCTGGACCAGAACCTAATATAATTAAAGTCTTATTATTAAAGCACTTCAATCTGATTATCGTCATAGAAGTCAGAGTTGTTCGTCCTGAAGATTATATTGCGCAAACGGTCATACAACTCTTCTCCCTAGCTTTTCCTCTAAGCCTGTTTTTAACAACGTCCGAAAAAAGAAACTGCGATGGTTGATCGTAAGCCCTAAAGTAGGATGAACCCTATCCGCTAAATTTATAAAAGTTTGTCCCACTAATCTCCTGTGAACTCTGGGAGTCTCTGTAAATATTCCAATAGGTTTACTGTAACCGATAAAGAGGTATTCTCCGCCGTCATTTTTATACCCACCACCGTAGGATAGTGGTATACTAATCTAATCATTCCGTTTGTAACACCTCGAAATATTGATCTAGGACCCCATAAAGCATATATATTCGTGATCGTCTCGAAATCCTGAGTCACGTTAGCTGTCGAACGCGTAAACCTAGCCGCTTGAAATATTTCAAAGATACCGAATGTTGATGAAGGTCGTTGGGGGTTTCAAATGGGCAATATTGGTTCAGATTTGGATATAGCTCCCATATCAACCGATCTCCGGATTTGATTTCTTGAGCCCCTGAAAGCAAAAATTTTCATCCGATTTTCATAAAATTTTATATGTAGTGTATGTTCTGTTATGACTCTCAACAACTGTGCTAAGTCCGTCCGAATCGTTCTATAACCAGATATAGCTCCCACATTTTAGCAGAACCCATGGTGGTGGGTTCCCAAGATTCGGCCCGGCCGAAATAAGGATGCTTTTAGTTGTTCTTTTTAATTTGAATATTTTAAATTACGAAAAAATAATTTTTTATGCCCACCACCACATGATGGGGGTATATTAATCTAATCATTCCGTTTGTAACTCCTCGAAATATTCGTCTAAGAACCCATAAAGTATATATATTCTTAATAGTCTCGATGTTTTGAGTCGATCTAGTCATGTCCGTCCGTATGTCCGTCTGTCGAAATCACGATAGCGATGGAGGGCATAAAGCTAGCCGCTTGAAATTTTGCATAGCGACTTAATATTGATGCAGGTCGTCGGGAATTGCAAATCGTTCATATCGGTTCAGATTTGAATATAGCTCCCATCAGGGACGTAGCCAGCATTTAATTTTGGGAATGGGGGTCACACCCCAAATTTTTTCAAAATCAAAAATTTCAAAAAAGTTTCTTTTACTGTGAAATTGGTAAAGATACTATTTTTTTTTTTTTTTTTTTTTTGAAAATTGTCATTGCTTATATTTGCAGGAGTCATCAAGATGTCATTTCAAAATTGGTATTGTTCTCAACACAACCAAAGAAATTGCCCTCGTTTGCGTACGTGTGCCAGTTAATTGAGAGACAGAGAAACTTAAACAAAGACAACGTGCAAAAAAATGGGGTAGTTTGCTTAGAATGTAAACACTGAACTGACATTTTAATACCATCAAACTGACCGGCTGTTTGCATCATATCTTTATAATTCCTAAAGTAGAACTAGCAGTTGTAAACTTTTTTCTTTCTTTGCCAACAAATTTTTACTCTAAAGATGAAATATATGAATAATTAAAGTCAAATCTTATAAAGGGTGATTTTTTTGAGGTTAGGATTTTCATGCATTAGTATTTGACAGATCACGTGGGATTTCAGACATGGTGTCAAAGAGAAAGATGCTCAGTATGCTTTGACATTTCATCATGAATAGACTTACTAACGAGCAACGCTTGCAAATCATTGAATTTTATTACCAAAATCAGTGTTCGGTTCGAAATGTGTTCATTCACCGTAACGTTGCGTCCAACAGCATCTTTGAAAAAATACGGTCCAATGATTCCACTAGCGTACAAACCACACCAAACAGTGCATTTTTCGGGATGCATGGGCAGTTCTTGAACGGCTTCTGGTTGCTCTTCACTCCAAATGCGGCAATTTTGCTTATTTACGTAGCCATTCAACCAGAAATGAGCCTCATCGCTGAACAAAATTTGTCCAAATTTGAACACATTTCGAACCGAACACTGATTTTGGTAATAAAATTCAATGATTTGCAAGCGTTGCTCGTTAGTAAGTCTATTCATGATGAAATGTCAAAGCATACTGAGCATCTTTCTCTTTGACACCATGTCTGAAATCCCACGTGATCTGTCAAATACTAATGCATGAAAATCCTAACCTCAAAAAAATCACCCTTTATATAAAAATCAATTTGTGTTTGTTTGTTTGTATGTTTGTGTGTTGCTTATAGACTCTGAAACGGCTGAACCGATTTACTTGAAATGTTCACAGATGGTGCATAATGACACCGTGGTGAAAATAGAGTACTACATTTTTTGATATCTGAAGGGGGGCGGACCCTCCCCCATACCCTAATTTTCAGAAACGCCAGATCTCGGAGAAGGGTTGTGCGATTTAGGCGAAATTTTGTGTGCTCTCATATAGTAACCTAAAAATAAAAATATGTTATCCAACTTTCGAATGGGGTACCTAAGGGTGCTGCCCATCCTCAAACCTACCAGACATATATTTAGACCAATCACGACAATATGGGACTCAAATGAAAGGTGTTTAGGATAACCAACTTTACTTTACTTTACTTTAATTGGCTATGACAGAATATTTCTTCCACTAGCCGAACGTAGAATAGCGTTCCAAGCGCCTCGAACTTCTGCGCTCATTCTAAAATCTTTGACACCAAGTTTCGAGGCGTCTCCCACAACTTGATCTTTCCATCGGGCTTTTGGTCTTCCCGGTTTGCGTGTACCACCGTGTTTGCCTTCAAAAGACTTCTTTGCTGAAGCTTCTCCATTCATTCTGACAACATGACCTAGCCAACGCAGCCGTTGTATTTTGATGCGTGTAACTATGCTATCGTCGTCATACAGCTCATACAGCTCGTGGTTCATGCGTCGCCTATATTCTCCATTAACGCATATATGGTCCATATATTTAACGAAGAATCTTTCTCTCAAATACTCCAAGCACTGCCTCATATGCTTTCACAAGTACCCATGCCTCAGAACCATATAACAGCACGGGTTGTATCAGTGTCTTGTAAAGTGTAGTCTTCGTCCGTCAAGAGGTGGCCTTGTTTCTAAACTGCTTACTTAGTCCAAAGTAGCATCTGTTTGCCAATATTATTCTTCGCTTTATCTCAAAACTGGTGTCATTCGTTTCGGTTATGGCGGTGCCGAGGTAGAAAAAGTTACTGACTATCTCAAAGTAGTGGTTCCCAACTTTCTCCATGTGTTTTATCTGCTCGGTTGTACAAGGCTTTTTGGGAGTGGAAACATCCATTTCGTCTTATCTCCATTTAGTGCCAGACCCATTTTCACTGACTCTCTTTCGACTCTTTCAAAGGCTGCAGTTACTACTTCCGGTGACCGACCTATGATATCGATATCGTCGGCATAGGCGAGTAGCATGTGCTCTCTTGTGATTAGAGTGCCATATCTATTCACTTCCGCATCTCGTATAATCTTCTCCAGCAGGATATTAAAGAGATCACACAAGAGGCTGTCTCCTTGTCTGAAACCTCGTTTGGTATTAAATGGTTCGGAGAGATTCTTTCCTAATCTTACTGAGGAACGCGTATCAGCAAGTGTCATCCTGCAGAGTCTTATTAATTTTGCAGGGATACCAAACTCAGACATGGCTTGAAATACCTTTGAACGTGAAGGAGTATCGAAGGCGGCTTTGTAGTCAACAAAGAGGTGGTAGGTGTTGATTTGTGTTTCTCGGGTCTTTTCCAGGATTTGGCGCAGTGTGAATATCTGGTCTAGGGTGGATTTACCTGGTCTGAAGCCGTATTGATAGGGCCCATTTATGTCATTGACTTTAGGTTTTAATCTTTCACACAGTAGACTCGAGAGTATCTTGTATGCGATGTGGAGGAGACTTATTCCTCTGTAGTTGGCACATTCCATCTTGTCTCCTTTCTTGTGTACGGGACATAGTATGCTGAGGTTCCAATCATCGGGTATGCGTTCTTCTAGCCAGATTGCGCAGATAAGCTGATGCATACGCCTTATCAGCGTGTCGTCTCCGGTCTTAAATAGTTCAGCGGGTAACCCGTCGGCTCCTGATGCCTTGTTGTTCTTTAGTCGGATTACTGCTTCTTGGAACTCATTCTCACTAGGAGGTAAACATTCTATACCATCATCAGGGATCCTCTTCGCCGCCAACATCAGGCACTAACAGTTGGGTAAAATGTTCTTTCCATATCCTCAGCATGTTGTCTGTGTCAGTTACCAGATTTCCTTCTTTGTCTCTGCAGGAGGATGTGCCTGCACCAATGCCATCGGTTTGGTCTTTAATCCTTTGGTAGAATTTCCGGACTTCATTCTGACTCCTGTACATCTCAATTCGCTCGCACTCACGTCTTTCCATTTCCTTTTTCTTTCTGCGGAATAGACGTTTCTCCTCTCTCCTTTTCTCCCGATACCTCTCCTTCATCTGGCGCGTTGCTACTGATTGCAGGGTTGCTCTATATGCCGCATTCTTGGCTTCAGTAGCAACTCGACACTCTTGGTCGTACCATGGGTTTTTTGGAGGAGGCTTTCGGTACCCAAGTACGGATTTCGCGGCATTTTCCATGGAATGGGCAATAGTTTGCCACTGCGCCATTATATCATCGGAACAAGGAGTGCTTTCATCAAGCAGATGGGTCAGTCGAGTGGAGTATGCCGCTGCCATTTGTTGTGTCTGCAGCTTTTCAATGACCAGCTTCAGTGCAGTGTCAGATCGTACTTTCCTCGCCATGTTCAAACGGGTGCGAACCTTTCCTGCAACAAGGTAAAGATCCGAATCTATATTCGCTCCACGGATCGATCTAACACGCTCCACGGATCGATCTAACATGCTGGATGAATGCCTTCCATCTATCACAACGTGATCAATTTGGTTTGTCGTGTTTTGATCGGGTGACAGCCATGTGGCTTCGTGGATATTTTTATGTTGAAATCTGGTGGTACTAACTACCATGTTTTTTGCCGCGGCGAAATCTATCAGCCTCAACCCATTACTGAACGTTATCTCGTGGAGGCTAAACTTTCCGACTGTTGGACCAAAAATGTCTTCCTTCCCTATTTCCGCATTAAAATCTCCCAGAACGATTTTAATATCATGGGCGGGGCAGCGGTCATATTCTCTCTCTAGGCGCTCTTGGAAAATATCCTTGGTCTGCTCGTCTTTGTCTTCCGTCGGGGCATGGGCACAAATAAGGCTGATGTTGAAGAATTTGGCTTTTATGCGGATTGTGGCTAGCCTCTCATCCACCGGAGTAAAGCTGGAAACAAGGTGTTTCAGTCTCCGACTAACCACAAATCCGCAGCCAAATTCATGCCTCGTGTCATGGCAGCTATAGTATAGTTCGTCACCGTTTGGTATTGTAGTGACGCCATTCGCGGCTCGCCCTCGTTGTGGCGAGCCGCTTGCTCCAAGATCCGCGGCTCGCCGCCAGCCGCCCCTAACCTCGGAACAGACGCTGATGTTGGCCATTGGTTATTTGAAGGCGCCAACTAAACGTATCTGATATTCAATTGTCGGACCAAGTGCTAGGGGGACCACTCCAACCACCAAAACACCCCTAAATCGGGCATATTTACCGAACATGGCAATATGGGACTCAAATGAAAGGTATTTACGAATCTGATATCCAAAAGTGGGACCACGTTTCTGGGGGTCCACCTCTTCCCCAAAACATCCCCCAAACTGGACTTATTATTGACCATGGGAATATGGGGTTTAAGTAAAAGGTATTTGAATGCAGAATACGAATCATATCCAAATATGGGACCAAGTTTTTGGGGGGCCGCCTCTCACCAAAAACAACCCCCAAAAGGGACAAATTTACGACCATAGCCACATGGGGCTCAAATGAAAGGTCTTTGGGAGTAAAGCACGAAATTGATATCAATATTCGGAAAAAATGTCTATAAGGCCACGCCACCCCCACAACAACACCCAAATTGTATATATTTTCTGACTATTGCAATATGAGGCTCAAAAACGAGTGTTTCTGATATCCAATTGTCGGACCAAGTGCTAGGGGACCACCCCAAGCCCCAAAACACCCCTAAATCGGACATATTTACCTACCATGGCAATATGGAACTCAAATGAAAGGTCTTTGGAGTAAAGCACGAATTCGATATCAATATTCGGAAAAAGTGTCTATAAGGCCATGCCACCCCCACAACACCACTCAAATAGTAAATATTTTCTGACTATTGCAATATGAGGCTCAAATTAGAGGGTTTTTAAAGTGGAACACGAATTCGATATACATTTTCAAGGCCAACTCACTGAGTGACCGCCAATTCACCAAAACACCTCCCAAGCCGGTCATGTTTGCCGACAGGGAAATATGGGACTCAAATTAAAGGTATGTGGGAGTAAACCACGTATCTGACGTCCCAACACCATTACAACCCCCAATAGGACGTATTTGCTCACCATGACTATTTGGGTCTTAAAGAGAGTGGAACTAAACATTCATAGTTTTTAGGGCCAATACCCCAAATCGGAAAAATTTGCTGACTTTTGCAATAAGGAGTTTAAATGAAATTAGAAAACTAATTTAATATCCAATTTTGAGGCCAATCGCAATATGGGGTTCAAATAAATGATATAGAGTTATATGAGAATAGAACAAGTTGCTAATATATTATCCAATTGTCGGACCAAGTGCTAGACGGACCACGCCAATCCCCAAAACACCCCCAAATCGGGCATATTTACCGACCATGTCAATGTGGAGCTTCAATGAAAGGTATTGGGGGGTAGATCGAGAACTGATACCCACTTTCGGGACCTATTTTCTGGGGTCTACCCCTTTCCCAAAATACACGACATACAGGAATTTTTTACTGACCATCGCAATATGTCACTCAAGTAAAGGTATTTGGGAGTAGAATACGCATTTGGGATCCAAATGTAGGACCAAGTATTTAGGGCATCACCCCTTCCCTAAAACATTCGCCCATCCCCCAAGCAGGTCATGTTCATGGCTATGGAAATATGGGGCTCAAATTAAAGGTATGTGGAAGTAGACCACATATCTGACAAATCAACATTAGGGACCAACTGTCTAGGAGACGTCCCACCACCATAACAACCCCCAAATAGGACGAATTTGCTCAGCAAGACAATTTGGGTCTTAAAGAGAGTGGAAATAAATATTTATAGTTTTTAGGGCCAATACCCCAAACCGGACATATTTGCTGACTTTTGCAATAAGCAGTTTAAATAAGATTAGAATTCGAATTTGATATTCTATTTTGAGGCCAATGGCAATATGGGGTTCAAATAAATGATATATAGATATATGAGAATAGAGCACGTTGCTGATATATTTTCCGGGATTAGTGTTTGGGCGACCACCCCAATCCCCAAAACAT
Organism: Stomoxys calcitrans; assembly: GCF_963082655.1. Lineage (NCBI taxonomy): Eukaryota > Metazoa > Arthropoda > Insecta > Diptera > Muscidae > Stomoxys > Stomoxys calcitrans. The sequence goes on along the minus strand of NC_081552.1, from coordinate 97,554,521 downwards.
CCTTAAATCGGCCATATTTACCGACCATGTCAATGTGGAGATTAAATGAAAGGTATTGTGGGGTAGAGCAATAATTGATACCCACTTTCTGGACCAATTGTCTGGGGGTCATTCCTATTCTCAAAATACCCCACAAACAGCAATTTTTTAGTGACCATCTCCAAATGGGGCTCAAATAAAGGTATTTGGGAGTAGAATACGAATTTGATATCCAAATTTAGGACCATGTGTTTAGGGAATCACCGCTTCCCCAAAACACCCCGCAAAGGGTAAAAATTTTTCGACCATGCCAATACGTGGTATTTAAGATTAGAAAACGAATTTGATAACCTATTTTGGGCCATGTGTTTGGGGACGCCTCATCGTGTAAACTCCCCTAAACCAATGGCAATATGGGGTTTAAATAAATGGTTTTTGAAAGAAGAGCACAGTGCTGATATTTTTTCAGGGCCAAGTGCCTGGGGGACCACCTCACCCCCGAAACACCCCTAAATCAGATATAATGAGAGTAGAGGGCTGCAATAAAACATTTTAACAATAGAGTACACCTTACATCCAAACTTAAATTCGTAGACCAATAAAGATCACATGGGATTCGGACAGAGCCATTTATATTGTTTAACAATTAGTCAAGCGATATACTATTTTCGAAGCATGGGATTTCACTAAAAGCTCTTTTATTGTCGAAAATAAAAATTCCAAGGAAACTTTTGTTCCATATAAAGTGAAAGAAGGCGCAGCGGTGCGGTCCCGGGCAGCTAGTTTAATATAAATTTGGAACACGGTGTTGTACAAGGCCACCCAATATCCGAACCGCGTATGATTCATATCAGACCTCATTTGGATAAAGCTTCCATATGGACTGATCTGCAGATGGCGGATCTTAAGCCCTAAAATCCTTATTTATAACCTGACTTCCCTGAAGATTTATATAAGGCTTCTCAAGACCTGAACCAAATACAATATGATCGAAATCGGCCCGTAGTTAGACATTGGTATATATAGATACATTTATATTAAAATAGGATAATAAATATATCCATAATGGTGGGTATCCAAAGTTTGGCACGGTCCAATATAATGAATGTTTACTTATGTTTTGAGGGGATATAGTTGACCTTTTTCTACGCTCCACCATAGGATTAATTTCGTCATTCTGTTTGTAACTACTCGAAATATTCGTCTCAGACCCCATAAAGTATATATATTCTTGATCGTCGTGACATTTTATGTCGATATAGCCATGTCCGTCCGTCTGTCCGTCCGTCTGTCCGTCTGTCCGTCTGTCCGTCCGTCCGTCTGTCTGTCGAAAGCACGCTAACTTCCGAAGGAGTAAAGCTAGCCGCTAGAAATTTGCACAAATACTTCTTATTAGTGTAGGTCGGTTGGTATTGTAAATGGGCCATATCGGTCCATATTTTGATAAAGCTGCCATATAAACCGATCTTGGGTCTTGACTTCTTGAGCCTCTACAGTGCGCAATTCTTATCCGATTGGAATGAAATTTTGCGCGACGTGTTTTGTTATGGTATACAACAACTGTGCAAAGTATGGTTCAAATCGGTCCATAACCTGATATAGCTATCATATAAACCGATCTTGGGTCTTGACTGCTTGAGCCTCTAGAGGGGGCAATTCTTATCCGATTTGAATGAATTTTTGCTCGAAGTAGTTTGTTATGATATCCAACAACTGTGTCAAGTATGATTCAAATCGGTTCGTAACCTGATATAGCTGTCATATAAACCGATCTGGGGACTTGACTTCTTGAGCTTCTGGAGGGCGCAATTGCTATCCGATTTGGCTGAAATTTTGCATGACGCATTTTATTCTTACTTTCAACAACTGTGTCAAATAAGGTTCAAATCGGTTCATAACCTGATATAGCTGCCATATAAACCGATCTGGGATCTTGAATTCTTAAGCCTCTAGAGGTTGCAATTATTATCCGATTGGCCTGAAATTTTGTACGGATCCTCTCATACGTGCTAAATATGGTCTGAATCGGTCTATAGCTCGATACAGCTCGCATATAAATCGATCTCCCAATTTTACTTCTTGAGCCCCCAAAGGGCGCAATTCTTATTCGAATTGGCTGACATTTTACACAGGTCTCCAACATATAATTTAATTGAGGTCCAAACCGGATCATATCTTGATATCGCTCTAATAGCAGAGCAAATCTTTTCTTATATCCTGTTTTGCCTAAGAAGAGATGCCGAGAAAAGAACTCGACAAATGCGATCAATGGTGGAGGGTTTATAAGATTCGGCCCGGCCGAACTTAGCACGCTTTTACTTGTTATTCTTATGAAGCTTGGTGTATAGTATCGGCTATAAAATAGCATGACCTATAGCCGATACTACACACAAAGCTTCTATGTATACTTATTTTAAAAATTTGGTTAAGAATTGCTTCCGGTATATGCTTAAAAAGTTAAGTCGGATGATCCTTTTTTATATGAGCTATAGATATGGATTCAGCCCATGCTTGACATGGATGTGGGAGGTTATAGGAGAAATCATTACGCAACATTTCAGTGAATTTAAATAATAATTGCACCCTCTAGACTCTAAGGAAGCTCGAATTATGGACCGATTGAGAGGAAAATTGTTTGTTAATTCTAGCTAAATCGGATAAGAATTGAGCCCTATGGAGGCTCAAGAAATCGATTCAAGAGATCGGTTTATATTAGGGCTTTATAAGGATATAGTCCTATATGGACGGCAATCAAGAATACACATAATCGGAGTTGAATATTGCTTGATGTTGTAAACGTTATGACAAAATGAATATATCACTTCACAAGGCACGGTGTTTATAAGAATAAAATTGAAGAATAAATTGTCAATATAACTGTAAAGAAGCGGGAGCGGAGCGGAAAAATTTTTACAGGAGCTGCAAAAAGGTACCCGTTCTGAATCCCTGACTAAGACCGATTCGAATCATACTAGGCACAGTTGTTGGAGGTGAAAACAAAACACTTCATTTAAAGTTTTAATTAAATTGTGTTAGAATTGCTCTTTCTAGATACTCAAGAAGTCAAGATCCCACACATGTTTATACGGCAGCTATATTGAAACATGGACCGTTTACAATCCCAACAGACCTACACTAATATGAAGTATTTGGTAAACATTTTAAGCGCCTAGCTTTATCTTTCGAAAGTCATCGTCCTTTTGACAGGCAGACAGACGGACGGACGGATATGGCTAGATCGACTTAAAATGTCATGGTGATCAAGATAATACATAATTTGTGGGGTCTTAGACCAATATTTCGATATGTTACAAACGGAATGACGAAATTAGTATTCCCCATTCTATAATGTGTGGTATAAAAAGGAGAGAGACAAATGATTCGGAAAGAAAACAGTGACAGATAAACATAGCCATGAACATGTCATGAAAACCCGGGAGCTCGATTTTGATTTTAAACCCATGCATTCTTGGTATAGCTTCTCGGAATTCGACGCAGATTTCGATAACCGCTTCGTGGGTTTCTTTTTTGGTTCACCGTCACTAATCTACAAATCTTCTTCAACAATTAATGGCTTTAAATCAATGCTAAAACTCGTTGAGAATAAACTGTTTCACATACAATTTTGGTAGATGATTTTTTCTTAGAGTTATTTTTTCAGTGTGCGTTCTGTTAAGTCCAGTACGTGACGTTATGATTAACTATCATCTCTGCAACATGCAAATCTTGTTTCCATCAACCAATTAGATAATGTTTCCCTTCAGCAAGATTCCACATTTGATTTTAAAATCACTGAAGGAATTGTTACATAAACTACCTTCTATAGGTTACGTAAGGTTGAAAAGAGGCTGCGGGTATTAATCCGCCCCATGCCACCATCGACATACAACTAAGCAAGTAAACGGCTTATTGTGAGCTCTAAATACCAAAAAAGTAACCTTAAAAAGCGAAAATCTAAGTTAGAAATTCCGTAATACATACAAAATCCTTACGCGAAAGCCGGGATATGACATAGGAAATGCTCTTCCTCACATGGCCTACACATGCTGTCAGTATGTATCGTATTCAAGCCCCTTCTCAAAAAGGTAAAAATGTTATTTCAAGGATAGAGGAAATCCAACTCCTTTTCTAAGGAGTTTTTATACCCTCCACCATAAGATGGGGGGTATACTAATTTCGTCATTCTGTTTGTAATTTTTTGTAATTTGTAATTTATTGACACCCGCACAACAAGAACGCATGTTCTTATGATTATAGTACGGGAAATTAATCCTTTTAAAGTTACAATGTTAGACATCTATTTTACTTCGTGAGCCGCAATGTGCGCAATTCTTATACGAATTGGCTGAAATTTTACACAGGTCTCCAACATAAAATTTAATTGTGGTCCGAACCGGACCATATCTTGATATCGTTTTAATAGCAGAGCAACTCTTTTCTTATATCCTTTTTTGCCTAAGAAGAGATGCCGGGAAAAGAACTCGACAAATGCGATCCATGGTGGAGGGTATATAAGATTCGGCCCGGCCGAACTTAGCACGCTTTTACTTGTTTATTTTACGCTTGATGTATTATATGGATAAGCCGTAACAATTTTTACAAATTATTTTACTACAATTTGCCAGAGCTAACACAGATAAGATGGGTATATGCGCAAAATAATTTAAATTGTCGCAATTTCAAATGTTGCGCCATAATTTTATATTCGTGCTTGTGTGCTTTTTCTCTCCTGCATAGCTTAGGCACATGAGCTCGTCTTTGAGATTTGTTCATATAATTTCCTAGTTTAAGTGTTTCTGGAACATTTGTCATCTTTAGTTTTGTTACTTTTTTAGCGACAGTCACTACACTCGCTCTCACACTTCTACTTCCTCGTTCACTGACACACACTCGCTCGTTCACTCATATGGCCTACATCCCGAATCATATCCAGAAATCGTAAAAAAACATTTGCGTTTGTGGAATGGTGCGGTGGCATGGCATGCATATGAACCGCATAATTGTGTGGCATGTTGTACAAATACTCGCATGTATGACATGTTCTGGGTCCTTGACGTTTGTAATTGTTGTTGCTATTCTTTTTTTGGTATTTCCTGGAGTTCCGGGGTTTTGTTGCTGCTTCTTTTTGCTGTGGCGGTTTCTTTTATTTTTCGGTTTAAGGAAAACCACATAAAGTGAAAATATTCTGTTTCAACAGTAATAAATTTTACATAAAACTATACAAACCGGAACATAATTTCACGAAAGTCTGTGAAAAGCGTCACAAATAAAGTGTGTCGCGTCAATGCTCCTTCTCCATTACTCCATGGTATCAGTAAGTGAAATCTTTAAAACAATTTATAAGGATAGCTAAAGACAAAGGATCAATCAAGGTTCACAATCAATTCCTAGAACTCTACAGTCTCTCCACAGGAAAAAGATACAAAAGCCACTGCTACCATGGCTTAAAAAGAAAAATATTATATTTATTATTATTTGGAAATAAAAATTGGCCTAACACATGAACTTTGTTTTAAAGTGTGTCGTTGTAAGCAGTTACCACGAGTTTTTTCTAAATTGGGCTTTTATTTAGGGTAAGTGTACCCCAAGTCGGCAGTTTAAGGATTTCGTCTTTTTCATCGTTCCTCAGGGTACAAATGTTCAATTGAATTTGGTTTTTACAATTCGTCATTTTGATTTAGATGTATTACCCAAAAATTTCTATTTGTTTTATTAATTTTGTGAAATTTTCAATTTTCAAAAATCTGATTTTTCACCAGTAGTCGGCACCACTATTCAATGTTCGGCATAACATGCTCCTAAAGTCGACAAATAGGACTTTGGTAAAGAAAAATAAGGGTGATTCTTTAAATATTATCTTTTTGGCAACAGTGATTTAAACAGCTCACGCACGTTTCGTGTATTATTTAATTTAACCATGATTCGTCTTACGAAAGAACAACGCTTGCAAATAATTGAATTTAATTATTAAAATGGGTTCTCTGTTAAGAAAGTTCATCGCGCGCTTCTTCCATTTTACGACGAAGCTCATTTTTGGCTCAATGGGTTCGAAAATAATCAGAATTGTCGATTTTGGAGTGAAGATCAGCCAGAAGCATTGCAAGAGCTGCCAATGCATCGAGAAAAACTTACAGACCATCGCAATATGGGGCTCAAATAAAGGTATTTGAGAGTAGAATACGAATTTGATATCCATATGTAGGACCATGTACTTAGGGCATCACCCCTTTCCCAAAACACCCCCAAAGGGAAAAAATTTTTTGGACTATGCCAAAATGTGGCTCAAATGAAAGGTATTTGAGATTAGAAACGAATTTGATAACCTATTTTGTGGCCACGTGTTTGGGGGATGCTTCATCCTGTAAACTCCTCTTAAGCCAATGGGGTTTAAATAAATGGTATTTGAGAGAAGAGCACGATGCTGATATGTTTTCAGGGCCAAGTATCTGGGGGACCACCTCTCCCCCGAAAACATAATTAAATCAGAAATCATGAGCAAAAATTTTTTCCCAACAATTTTTTAGTGACCAATTTTTTTTTTAAACTCCCCTAAACCAATGGCAATATGGGGTTTAAATAAATGGTTTTTGAAAGAAGAGCACGATGCTGATATTTTTTCACGGCCAAGTGTGTGAGGGACCACCTCACCCCCGAAAACACCCCTAAATCAGATATCATGAGAGAAGCGGGTTGAAATAAAGTATTGGGTTGCCTAAAAAGTAATTGCGGATTTTTCATAAAGTCGGTGTTGACAAATGTTTTCACAGCTTGTGACTCTGTAATTGCATTCTTTCTTCTGTCAGTTATCAGCTGTTACTTTTAGCTTGCTTTAGAAAAAAGTGTAAAAGAAGTATATTTGATTAAAGTTCATTCTAAGTTTTATTAAAAATGCATTTACTTTGTTTTAAAAAATCCGCAATTACTTTTTGGGCAACCTAATATTTTAAGAATGGAGTACACCTTACATCCAAACTTAAATTCATAGACCAATAAAGATCATACGGGATTTAAACAGAGGCACTTATATTGTTAAACTGTTAGTCCAGCGATATACTATTATCGTAGCATAGTATTTCACTAAAAGCTTTATGATTGTCGAAAATAAATATTCTTGGGAAACTTTTGAACCTCCCCCTTACCCTAATTTTCAGAAACGCCAGATCTCGGAGATGGGTGGTGCGATTTAAGCGAAATTTTGTGTGCTCTCATATAGTACCCTAAAAATAAAAATTTGATATCCAAATTTCGGATGGTGGTACCTAGGGGGGCTGCCTCACCCTAAAACCTACCAAATATATATCTAGACCAATCACGACAATATGGGACTCAAATGAAAGGTATTTAGGATAAGAAAACGTATCTGATATCCAATTGTCGGACCATGTGCTAGGGGGACCACCCCAAGCCCCAAAACACTTCTAAATCGAACATATTTACCGACCATGGCAATATGGGACTCAAATGAAAGGTATTTGCGAGTAGAATACGAATCTAATATCCAAATGTGGGACCACGTTTCTGGGGGCCACCCCTTTCCCAAAACACCCCCCCCAGACAGGACTTATTTACTGACCATGGGAATATGGGGCTTAAATAAAAGGTATCTGAATGTAGAATACGAATCTGATATCAAAATATGGGACCAAGTGTTTGGGGGGCCGCCCCTCACCAATAACATCCCCAAAGGGGACAAATTTACGACCATAGCATTATGGGGCTCAAATGAATGGTCTTTAAAGCACGAATTTGATGTCAATATTCGGGAAAAGTGTCTACGGGACAACGCCACCATTATTGCATATGAGGCTCATATTGCAATATGAGGCTCAAATAGGATTTTTAAAGTGGAAAACGAATCCGATATATATTTTCAAGGCCAACTCACTGAGTGACCGCCCATCCCTAAAACACCCCCCAAGCCGGCCATGCTTGCCGACTATGGAAATATGGGGCTCAAATTAAAGATATGTGGGAGTAGACCACGTGTCTAATATCAACATTAGGGGCCAACTGTCTAGAGGACGTCCCACCACCATAACAACCATAAATATAAATAGGACGTATTTGCTCACCAAAACAATTTGGGTCTTAAAGAAAGTGGAACTAAATATTCATAGTTTTTAGGGTAATACCCCAAACCGGACATATTTGCTGACTTTTGCGATAAGGAGTTTAAATTAGATTTGAAAACGAATTTGATATCCAATTTTGAGGGCAATGACAATATGGGGTTCAAATAAGTGATATATAGATATATGAGAATAGAGCACGTTGCTGATATATTTTCCGGGCTCAGTATTTGGGGGACCACCCCAATCACCAAAACACCCCTAAATCGGGCATATATACCGACCATGTCAATGTGGAGCTTAAATGAAAGGTATTGGGTGGTAGTGCAAGAATTGATACTCATTTTCGGAACCAATTTTCTGGGGGTCTACCCCTTTCCCAAAATACCCCACAAACAGCAATTTTTTAGTGACCATCGCAATATGGGGCCCAAATAAAGGTATTTGGGAGTAGAATAAGTATTTGATATCCATATGTAGGACCATGTATTTAGGGCATCACCCCCTTTCCCAAAACACCCCCAAAGGAAAAAAATTTTTCGACCATGCTAATATGTGACTCAAATGAAAGGTTTTTATACCCTCCACCATAAGATGGGGGGTATACTAATTTCGTCATTCTGATTGTAACTACTCGAAATATTCGTCTGAGACCCCATAAAGTATATATATTCTCAAGAATATATCACGATCAATCGTCGTGAAATTTTATGTCGATCTAGCCATGTCCGTCCGTCTGTCTGTCGAAAGCACGCTAATTTCCGAAATAAATACTTCTTATTGGTGTAGGTCGGTTGGTATTGTAAATGGGTCTTGATTTCTTGAGCCTCTAGAGTGCGCATTTCTTATCCGATTGGCATGAAATTTTGCACGAAGTGTTTTGTTATGATATCCAACAACTGTGCCAAGTATGTTTCAAATCGGTTCATAACCAGATATAGCTGCCATATAAACCGATCTTGGGTCTTGACTTCTTGAGCCCCTAGAAGGCGCAATTCTTATCCGATTGGAATGAAATTTTGCACGACGTGTTTTGTTACGATATCCAACAAATGTGCCAAGTATGGTTCAAATCGGTCAATAACCTTATATAGCGGTCATATAACCAATCTTGGATCTTGACTTCTTGAGCCTCTAGAGGTCGCAATTCCTATCCGATTTGAATGAATTTTGGCACGTAGTATTTTGTTATGATATCCAACAACTGTGCCAAATATGATTCAAATCGTTTCATAACCTGTTACAGCTGTCATATAAACAGATCTGGGGACTTCCTGAGCTTCTAGAGGGCGCAGTTCCTATCCGATTTGGCTGAAATTTCGCAAGACTTTGTTTATTGTTACTTTCAACAACTATGTCAAATAAAGTACAAGTCGGTTCATAACCTGATATAGCTGCCATATAAACCGATCTGGGATCTTGACTTCTTGAACCTCTTGAGGTCGCAATAATTATCCTATTTTCCTGAAATTTTGTACGACGGATTCTTTCATGACCATCAACATACGTGTTTATTATGGTCTGAATCGGTCCATAGCCCGATACAGCTCCCATATAAATCGATCTCTCTATTTTACTTTTTGAGCTCACAAAGAGCGCAATTTTTATTCGAATTGGCTGACATTTTACACAGGTCTCCAACATATAAATTAATTGTGGTCCAAACCCGACCATATCTCGATATCGCTCTAATAGCAGAGCAAATCTTTTCTTATATCCTGTTTTGCCTAAGAAGAGATGCCGGGAAAAGAAATCGACAAATGCGATCCATGGTGGAGGGTATATAAGATTCGGCACGGCCGAACTTAGCACGCTTTTACTTGTTAATATTAGAAAACGAATTTGATAACCTATTTTGGAGCCATGTGTTTGGGGGACGCCTCATCCTGTAAACTCCTCTTAAGCCAATGGCAATATGGGGTTTAAATAAATGGTATTTGAGAGAAGAGCACGATGCTGATATTTTTTCAGGGCCAAGTATCTGGGAGACCATCTCTCCCCCAAAAACACCACTAAATCAGAAATCATGAGTAGACGGGCTGAAATGAAGTATTTTAAGAATGGAGTACACCTTATATCCAAACTTAAATTCGTAGACCAATAAAGACCATATGGGATGCAGATAAAGGCACTTATATTGTTAAACTGTTAGTCCAGCGATATACTATTTTCGTAGCATGGTATTTCACTAATAGTTTTTTAACTGTCGAAAATAATTATTCAAAGGAAACTTTTGTTCCATATAAAGTAAAAGAAGGCGCAGCGGAGCGAGCCCGGGTCAGCTAGTATGATCATAAAATGTCAACTTTTTATCAAACAAAACTCCTAAATCCTTAAAAAAAACCACACTCTCAAGAACATAATACCCTATACAATACGAAGTCGGAAACGCAGACCTTCTTCTTCATACAATTAATATCCCAATATTCTATCAGCCTGTCAAAATCGTTATGTATTCCGATAGAATCAGGAGGTCAACAAATGTACAAAAAAAGCTTTATATCGCTTGTATACATCAATATCTTTAAAGATCGATTAGCAGACGGAAGATCATTCAAATAAAGAGCAAATAGAATCGGGCCAAGATGACTACCCTGCGGAACGCCAGAAGTAACCATTATTCATCTCGACTCACGTCCTTTAAACGAGATCCTTTGAAAGATATCGGAAAGATAAGATGATATCCACTTCAAGAGTTCCGGGGAAAGTTAAGCTTTTGAAGTAAAATCCTATGACTAACCGTGTCGAATACTTTGCTAAAATCAATATATATAACGTCTGTCAGAATTCCCCGTGATAATGATTCAGACACATTAATTAAAAACTCTTAAAGGTTCGTAGCGTCGACTTATTCCTTAAAAATCCGTGTTGACTTTCTGAAATAATCGACCGAAATTTCTGGGCAAGCCTACGCGAACCAGTTTTTCAAATAACTTTGGAATGGCATGCAATTTTGCAATTCCTCTGTAATTCTCTATATCAAACTTACTTCCACTCTTATGAAGAGGGACTTTGTAACTCTCTATCCAAATCGATGGAAAACAACCAACCGCAAGCGAACAGTTAAATAAGCATAACAAAATTATAAAAGCCTTTAGGATCAGCATTCAATTTAAAATTTATGCGATGTAAATATTTAGCGTAACATTTCATATTCATCTCGTTATATCGGTATTTCGCATCCATATATTTAACGTAATTCCAACTTGAAGCGCTATTCTTATATTTTGTAAAAAGCCTGTTTTAGCAGTTCCTTAGACGTCATAGATCCTTTGTAAACCAATGTGGCCCAGAGAAAGTAAATTCGCGTCGCGACGCGACACAGGTATGCACAACACTTTTTAAGAAGGCCATAGAAAACCGACAAATGGTCCGAAATACAAAGTAAATTGAAATTTGTATCTATGAAGCGAAAACCACGACCGGAAGCTTGATCATTAGAATAGGAAACAATTGGGTCAATAAGCTTAAGGGAGACAACGTTGGATTATAGCCATCCTCTAGAGTAACGAAGGGGATAGTTCGTTATACATTGAGTTCAGAAAAATTACAAAATGCCAGATCAAGTTATTTACCAGTAGTGTTATGAACCTGGTTTAATTCATACAAACCTAGTTCGAAAATTGTATTAAAGAAAGCGTCGAACATACCTACAGAAGTTGGAAATAGACTACCAGACTCAGTACATATATTCCAGAACATACCAGGCCTATTGAAATCACCAAGAACCAAGATAATATCATTTATTGACTCCAAATCGCATGAAGACCTAATACTTTGTAAATGACATTGAAATATATCGAAACTAGAGTTAGGAGGATCATAGGAGCACGTGATAAAAAATGTCTTGTTTCATCAAAAGTTAGAAAGACAATCAGCATTAGAAGGAAGTCTCTACAAAAAAAATTTGATTCTTTTAAACATTAAAGCACTTTAAATGTTAAATCGAAAAGTGCTTTTGAATGACAATAATTAAGAAGGACATAAAATAGGGAGGAGCCCCTTATATTATTCCTTAAAACACTGAGCCGCTTTTACCACATTTAAGCAAATACGAGAGCAGATTAAATTTTGTGGGCGTTATGTCCGCTCCAGAGGAGGGCAGAATTAATTCGTCTGATTTGGAGTAATACTGCAATAATACCGTTATTCGTCAACCGACCCACAGTGGTGGCGCCCATTGACAAAAATTAAAAAAGTGATATCGCGATTTTGGTGCAAAAATTAATTAAATAGTTTAAAAAGACATTACGTTTTATTGTTTGAACAGATTTTAGTGTTATATAACAACATATTGTCTTAAATGTGATATAAAATATGACATATCAAAATGATGCAAGTTTATAACAGAGCAAAAGAATCTTGGGAACCCACCACCATGGACACTAACTAAACCACTAACATTTAAATTAGCGCCATATACTAGCTGTTTTCAATTGTATTAAGAGAATCCAACAGCCGGTAGATGGCGCTAATTTAAATGTGAGTGCTACTCGCTTGACGTGGCTAAACGCCTATAACATTGGTCCTCATGTGGCGGTTATCTGTAAATAACTATAAATCTTCTTATTAAATAGTCATGGTTTAGTCTTTTTTTAATTCAAATAAAGTTGCCATATTAAGTGATTTTCTGTGGTAAAAAAAAAAACTAATTTGCCTGTCTATATATTTGGTGCGCTTAAATTTTTGAACAAAAAAGTGTTTCCCAGCAGCTCGTCGTTTGATCTTATCTATCGATGAGCTAAAAATTGTTGCAATCTTAAGGTAAAGGTTTGCACCACCTCCTATCACGCTGATCGTCACAATTTTGGGAGTATGGCTGCCTACATTTATTTGTGTTCTCACACATTAATTAAATCACACAGTGATCTTATAGGTCATTATGTTTGATTGACGGTTTTGGGGTGAGGTGGTCCGCTATATACACCAGATTCGCAGTCCAAAGCCTTAGTCCTTTAATTTATCCGCATATTGTCATGATTGGTGTAAAAAGCCGTTTGGTGGTGGGCGTCTATATGAGGGTTGAGCGTCACACCCCATCTGCCACGATTTAAGGAGGTAAATCACCACCTAGATTCTTTATCACGGAGTTTAATGTTATATTCGTAATCTGCTCCCAAACGCCTTTTATTTGAGTTTCATTAAGCTATGAGGGTGTAATATTCCCATTTGGGAGGCTTATCGGGGGTGGGGCGACCATCAAGCACTTAGACAACATTTTTTATGTCATATTCGTAGTATACACCCGAATACCTTTCATTCGAGTCGAATATTCATATGTACGTCCAATATATATGTTTGGGAAAGTTTTTAGAGTTGGGCGACCCTTTGGGTACTTGAACCCAATTTTTAATACCATATTCATATTCTACTCTCCAATAGCTTTCATATTGTCCCTATGGATCCGCATTTGATTTTGGACGGTAACGAAGGAGTGGCCGCCCCTTTCCAAAATCAACAATTTATATAGCCTATACCTCCTTCCTGATCATATTCGTAATCTACTCCAAAATTAGTTAGTTATTTCATAATAAAATAATTCCCCAAATATTTAAATGTTCCCCAGTATCTGAGTTAAGTCCTCAATATTATTTGAGGGCTTATTTTATTTTTATTAAAGATCGGAATAGATTTAGGGAATTTGCTCAAAATATTTATTTTATTAATTCAGAATATATAAAAATTCACATTTAAATAGGGACAATTAATGTGCTAAGTCTTTGCGTAGTCGCTTCTGCCAGCGGATTGTGTGGTAGTCTCTTCCTCGTTCATAAATTCATCCTCAGATTAATCATTCTCTGATTCTTCTATAAAGATGTTTGAAATCATATTAAAATATGTAATCTCTTGATTATGGAGAGAAAGGTTGTAACATTTGTTTTGCCCGGTTCCAATAAAAGACTATTTTCATAAAGTTAGCTTGTCAAAAATGGAACCTATTGAAAATATTTTGATTTTATTTAAATGCACTACCTAAAGAAATGATTTCATTATTTTGAAGCTTAGTTATACATGGTTTATTAAACTGAGATTTTGTGAAATTATTTTGAATCCATAATGCATGCACGCTTGGAGTGCACTGAAAATAATGTTTTGTTTATTCTGAACACAGAACAAGGTATTTGTAGCTTTAACAAGTAAAAGCGTGCCAAGTTCGGCGGGGCTGAATCTTATATACCCTCCACCATGGATCGCATTTGTCGAGTTCTTTTCCCGACATCTTTTCTTAGCAAAAAAACGGTTTGCTCTGTTATTAGAGCGATATCATGATATGGTCCGGTTTGGACCACAATAAAATTATATGTTGCAGACCTGTGTAAAATGTCAGCCAATTCGAAAAAGAATTGCGCCCTTTGGGGGCTCAAGAAAAAAAATTATGAACCGATTTAAACCATACATGACACAGATGTTGGATATCATAATAAAACACGTCGTGAAAAATTTCATTCCAATAGGATAAGAATTGCGCACTCTAGAGGCTCAAGATGTCAAGACCCAAGATCGGTTTATATGGCAGCTATATCGGGTTATGGACCGATTTCAACCATACCTAGCGCAGTAATTGGAAGTGATACCGAAACACCACGTGCAAAATTTCAGTCAAATCGGACCAGTACTGTGCCCTCTACAGACTCAAGAATTCAAGATCCTAGATCGGTTTATATGGTAGCTATATCAAAACATGGACCGATATGGCCCATTTACAATCCCAACCGACCTACACTAACAAGAAGTATATGTGCGAAATTTCAAGCGGCTAGCTTTACTCCTTCGGAAGTTAGCGTGTTTTCGACAGACAGACGGACGGACGGACGGACGGACGGACAGACGGACGGATATGGCTAGATCGACATAAAATGTCACGACGATCAAGAGTATATATACTTTATGGGGCCTCAGACGAATATCTCGAGTAGTTACAAACAGAATGACGAAATTAGTATACCTTCGACCTATGGTGGAGGGTATAAAAATTAAGCAACTATAAATTTAAAATATTTCAAAAAAATAAATATTGACCAATTTTTACGAGTCATCTACGTTCGCTAAAATAATCCAGCTATTTTCTCTTCCGAACTTTACTAAAATCGATCGAAAATTCGTCCTATAAGTCCTAAAGTTTTCCTAATTTATTGGAGATAAAATAAGAAATGGTGGTAGCACTAGAAATCAGAAATACGAAGAGATTTCCACGTTATTGCAGTTGCCCACTAATTTTTACTCGGTAGATGAAATAAATAACAAGAAAAAGTGCTTAGTTCGCCCGGCCCGAATCTTATATACCGTCCACCATGGATCGAATTTTTCGAGTTCTTTTCCCGGCATCTCTTCTTAGGCAAAAAAGGAAATTAGGAAAGATTTGCTCTGCTATTAGAGCGATATCAAGATATGGTCGGGTTTGGACCACAATTAAATTATATGTTGGAAACCTGTGTAAAATGTCAGCCAATTCGAATAAGAATTGCACCCTTTTGGCGGCTCAACAAGTAAAATAGAGAGATCGATTTATATGGGAGCTGTATCGGTCTATAGACCGATTCAGACCATAATAAACATGTATATTGATGATCATGAGAGGATCTGTCGTACAAAATTTCAGGCAAGTCGGATCGGCTCAAGAAGTCAAGATCCCAGATCGGTTTATATGGCAGCTATATCAGGTTATGAACCGATTTGAACCTTATTTGACACAGTTGTTTAAAGTAAGAATAAAATACGTCATGCAAAATTTCATTCAAATCGGATAAGAATTGCGCCCTCTAGAGGCTCAGAAGTCAAGACCCAAGATCGGTTTATATGACAGCTATATCAGGTTATGAACCGATTTGAACCATACTTGGCACAGTTGTTGGATATCATAACAAAACACGTCGTGCAAAATTTCATTCCAATCGGATAAGAATTGCGCACTCTAGAGGCTCAAGAAGTCAAGACCCAAGATCGGTTTATATGAGAGCTATATCAGGCTTTGGTCGTAAATTTGTCACTTTTGGGGGTTATTTTTGGTGAGAGGCGGCCCCCAAACTTTTGATCCCATATTTGGATATCAGATTCGTATTCTACATTCAAATACCTTTTATTTAAGCCCCATATTCCCATGGTCAAAAATAAGTCCAGTTTGCTCCCCAAAATAAAATCCTGACTACGCCCTTGGCCCCAATAAAAATCGATTTCTCTACTTGACTTAAGCCCATAGAAGCATCTATTTTAATCCGATTTGGCTAAAATTTAGAACAAAGACTTCTGTTATGACTTTCAATATCCATGTCAAGTAGGATCCGAATTGGTCTATAAACAGGTATAACCCCCAAATGAAGCCTCAATTTTCATCTGATTAAGTGGAGCGAACGTTATATTATTTCACTCCGCAATTCCCGAATTTTCCTGTAACTCGTAATAGGTCATTATTTTTGGACGAACATTTTAAGTCACAGGATAGCTCCGGTAGAGGTATCCATTAGGCGGTTGATGATCTGCGTCTGCGTTTTCACTGGAGCGGCAGATCAAGAGCCCGGGAGTAGGGTTAGAATATACTCCAAAGACCCAACAGCTGCGGTGGTGGTATCAGGCCGTAGCATGTTGTCTGCTCCTGAAACCTCGACTGGTTGAGTGGCTGCTCCAGGTTCCACTAGCCGACGCACGACTGGTCAGCAGGGGCTTTTGACGAAGACACCTGGTTCGAGTCTTAAGGACAAGGCCGAACCTATTCCTTCTAGGCATGTCTATAATTTGCCTGGGTCATCGGCCTTCCCCGGCAAACCAACACGTTCTTTAAGGGGTTGGAATAATAGAAGACGCATCGCTCTCAGGATTAATGAAAGGCTTGATGCGAACATGGCTGAACAGTTCAAAATTGACCTGCTCTGGGTGCCGGGACACAGAGATATGCCAGGGAATTGTAAAGCGGACTAGCCTGCGAGACTAGGAACTACCTTACACATTCCAGAGATGCTAGGATTTTGGGTGTGACTCTAGCGACATATAAGCTAAGGTTTCAGGACCAGGCCCGAAGGACAACGAATGATAGATTGTCACAAAGGGAGAGCTGTGAGCATTCCAAAACTATATGGCCTAATCTATATCGAAGAGGTCTACCGCTTTGCTGTCATTGGCTAAAACAGACGTCTCAGTCATTGTGTCCGTCACGACAGGTCACTGTTTAATCGGAAAACACGCTGAGAGACTGAAGGGAGGACATCGAAGAAGAAGAGGCTATAGATCACCTTCTGTATGTGTGTCCCGCACTAGCTGTCAGAAGGAGATCCACTTTAAGTTCTCATTTCTTTGAGAACCTGTCTGATTTAGCGGATGTGAACATTCGCAAGTTATTGGGATTTTTAAAGCGATCTGGTTGGTTCACATTTTGATATAGCTCCCGAACAAACCAGTCTCTCGATTTGACTTCTTGAGCCCTTACAAGCCGTCATTTTTGTCTGATTTGGCTGAAATTTGCTTGTAGCGTATTATTATATCTTCTAACACGTGTGCCAAGTACGGTCCGAATCGGTTTATAACCTTTTATAGTTCCTATATTAACAAATCTCCCGATTCGCCTTCTTGAGCCCTTACAAGCCGCAACTTTTGTCCGATTTGGCTGAAATTTAGCACGTAGTGTTCTGTTATGACTTCCAACTACTGCGCCAGGTACGGTTCGAACCGGTCTTTAACCTAATCTATATATATTGGGTTGCCTAAAAAGTAATTGCGGATTTTTTAAAAGAAAGTAATTGCATTTTTAATAAAACTTAGAATGAACTTTAATCAAATATATAATTGCCATTTTGTTCGATAACCTTTTGCCATCTTCCTAACAAATTTAGTATTCCACGCTCTTAGAGCTTCTGGCCTTTATCTGCAAAAAACTGAACCAAGTGCAATTTTATAGCCTCATCATTGCCGAAAGTTTTACCATTTAAGGAGTTCTGCAAAGATCGAAATAAATGGTAGTCTGATGGTGCAAGATCAGGGCTATATGGCGGATGCATCAAAAGTTCCCAGCCAAGCTCACTCAGTTTTTGGCGAGTGACCAAAGATGTGTGCGGTCTAGCGTTGTCCTGGTGGAATATGACACCTTTACGATTGACCAATTCTGGTCCCTTCTCCTTGATGGCTGTATTCAATTTGTCCAATTGTTGACAGTAAACATCCGAATTAATCATTTGGTTCCTTGAAAGCAGCTCAAAATATACCACACCCTTCCTATCCCACCAAACAGACAGCATAACCCTCTTTTGGTGGATATCAGCCTTTGAAGTGGTTTGAGCTGGTTCACCATGCTTGGACCATGATCGTTTTCGACTAACGTTGTTGTAAACAATCCATTTTTCATCTCCAGTTATGATTCGTTTTAAGAACGGATCGAATTCATTGCGTTTAAGGTGCATATCACAAGCGTTGATTCGTTTTGTTAAATTAATTTCTTTCAATACATGTGGTACCCAATTAAAATTGACGCCAAACAAACAAATGTAAACAAAATTTCGCGCAGTTTTTTTCTAAAGCAAGCTAAAAGTAACAGCTGATAACCGACAGAAGAAGGAATGCAATTACAGAGTCACAAGCCGTTGAAAAAATTTGTCAACGCAGACTATATTACTACTATATTACCGGCAATTACTTTTTGGGCAACCCAATACAATATAAAAATGAATTTGTGTTTGTTTGTAAATTTGTTTGGTCCGTATAGAATCTTTAAAATTTTCACAGATTGTGGGGATATATAATTTTTTGATATCTCAAGGGGGGCGGACCATCCCCCTTACCCCAAAAGTTCCACCCAAAAATAAAAGTGGATCGACCGAAACATTATGGGACTCAAATGAAAGGTATTCAAGAGTAGAGTACGAATTCCACATTAACAGGTAAAAGCGAGCAAAGTTCGGCCGGACCGAATCTTATATACCCTCCACCATGGAGCGCATTTGTCGAGTTCTTTTCCCGGCATCTCTTCTTAGGCAAAAAATGACATTAGAAAAGATTAGCTCTGCTATTAGAGCGATATCAAGATATGGTCCGGTTTAGACCACAATTAAATTATATGTCGGAGACTGTGTAAAATTTCAGCCAATTCGAATAAGAATAGCGTCCTTTGGAGGTTCAAGAAGTAAAACAAGTAAAAGCGTGCTAAGTTCGGCCGGGCCGAATCCTATATACCCTCCACCATGGATCGCATTTGTCGTGTCCTTTTTCCGGCATCTCTTCTTAGGCAAAAAAGGATATAAGAAAAGAGTTGCTCTGCTATTAAAACGATATCAAGATATGGTCCGGTTCGGACCACAATTAAATTATATGTTGGAGACCTGTGTAAAATTTCAGCCAATTCGTATAAGAATTGCGCCCATTGGGGCTCACGAAGTAAAATAGAGAGAACGATTTATATAGGATCTGTATCGGGCTATTGACCGATTCAGACCATAATAAACACGTTTGTTGATGGTCATGAGAGGATCCGTCGTACAAAATTTCAGGCATATCGGATAATAATTGCGACCTCTAGGGGTCAAGAAGTCAAGATCCCAGATCGGTTTATATGGCAGCTATATCAGGTTATGAACCGATTTGAACCTTATTTGACACAGTTATTGAAAGTAAAAATAAAATACGTCATGCAAAATTTCATTCAAATCGGATAAGAATTGTGCCCTCTAGAGGCTCAAGAAGTCAAGACCCAAGATCGGTTTATATGGCAGCTATATCAGGTTATGGGCGGATTCTAACCATACTTGGCACACTTGTTGGGTATCATAACAAAACACGTCGTGCGAAATTCCATTTCAATCGGATAAGAATTGCGCCCTCTAGAGGCTCAAGAAGTCAAGACCCAAGATCGGTTTATATG
Source organism: Stomoxys calcitrans (assembly GCF_963082655.1). NCBI lineage: Eukaryota > Metazoa > Arthropoda > Insecta > Diptera > Muscidae > Stomoxys > Stomoxys calcitrans. The sequence goes on along the minus strand of NC_081552.1, from coordinate 97,534,634 downwards.
ACAGCTATATCAGGTTATGAACCAATTTGAACCATACTTGGCACAGTTGTTGGATATCGTAACAAAACACGTCTTGTCAAAATTCATTCAAATCGGATAAGAATTGCGCCCTCTAGAGGCTCATGAAGTTAAGATCCAAGATCCGTTTATATAACAGCTATATCAGGGTATGGATCGATTTGGACATCATAACAAAACACGTCGTGCAAAATTTCATTTCAATCGGATAAGAAATGCGCACTCTAGAGGCTCAATAAGTCAAGACCCAAGATCGGTTTATATGGCAGCTATATCAAAACATGGACCGATATGGCCCATTTACAATACCAACCGACCTACACTAATAATAAGTATTTGTGCAAAATTTCAAATGGCTAGCTTTACTCCTTCGGAAGTTAGCGTGCTTTCGACAGACAGACGGACGGACGGACGGACGGACAGACGGACGGACAAGGCTAGATCGACATAAAATGTCGCGACGATCAAGAATATATATACTTTATGGGGTCTCAGACGAATATTTCGAGTAGTTACAAACAGAATGACGAAATTAGTATACCCCCCATCTTATGGTGGAGGGTATAAAAAAATAGAGTGATCGATTTATACTGGAGCTGTATCGGGCCATAGACCGATTCACACCATAATAAACACGTATGTTGATGGTGATGAGGGAATCCGTCGTACAAAATTTCAGGTAAATTGCATAATAATTGCGACCTCTAGAGGCTCAAGAAGTTAAGATCCCAGATCGGTTTATATGGCAGCTATATCAGGTTATGAACCGATTTGAATCATACTTGGCACAGTTGTTGGATATCATAACAAAACACGTGGTGCAAAATTTCATTCTAATCGGATAAGAATCAAGACCCATGATCGGTTTCTATAACAGCTATACCAGGTTATGGACCGATTTGAACCATACTTAGCACAGCAGTTAGAAGTGATACTAAAACATTATGTGCAAAATTTCATCCCAATCGCATAAGAATTGCGCCCTCTAGAGGCTCAAGAAGTCAAGACCAAAGATCAGTTTAGATAGCAGCTATATCAAAACATGGACCGATATGGCCCATTTACAATACCAACCGACCTACACTCATAAAAAGTATTTGTGCAAAATTTCAAGCGGCTAGCTCTACTCCTTCGGAAGTTAGCGTGCTTTCGACAAACAGACGGACGGATGGACGGACATGGCTAGATCGACATAAAATGTCACGACGATCAAAAATATATGTACTTTATGGGGTCTCAGACGAATATTTCGAGTAGTTACAAACAGAATGACGAAATTAGTATACCCGCCATCCTATGGTGGAGGGTATAAAAATTGGGTCCAAGCAATTGGGGGGCCGCCCCGACCCCAAAACTCCCCAAAATAGGTATATTGAACGATAATGACAGTATGGGACTCGAATCAAAGGTATTCGAGAGTAGATTTCGAATATGGTCCGGAAGGAGCAATAGGCTATGTAATATGTTGATGTTGGAAGGGTGGGACCCTGCCCCGTTACCACAAAAACGCCACCCGAAATCAAAAGTGAACCAATAGGGACAATGTGGATACCAAATGAAAGGTATTGGCGAGTAGAATACGAATGTGGTATAAAAACTTGGGTTCAAGTATCCAAGGGGTCGCCCTACCACAAAAACTACTCCCAATAGACATATTGGATGTATATATCAATATAGGACTTAAATGAAAGGTATTCGGGAGTAGACTACGAATCTTATATATAAAAATCAATTTTTTTTTGTTTGTTTGTTTGTTTGTTTGTGTGTTCCTTATAATCTCAGAAAAGGCTGAACAGATTTTCTTGATATTTTCACAGATGGTGCGTAATGACCCCGTGGTGAAAATAGGGTACTACCAATAGACATATTGGACGTATATATCAATATAAGACTCAAATGAAAGGCATTCGGGAGTAGATTACGAATCTTATATATAAACATCAATTTGTGTTTGTTTGTATGATTGTGTGTACCTTATAGACTCAGAAACGGCTGAACCGATTTTCTTGAAATTTTCACAGATGGTACATAATAAAACTAGGGTACTACCAATAGACTTTTTGGACGTATATATCAATATAGGATTCAAATGAAAGTTATTCGGGAGTAGACTACGAATCTTATAGATAACAAGCAAAAGCGTGCTAAGTTCGGCCGGGCCGAATCTTATATACCCTCCACCATGGATCGCATTTGTCGAGTTCTTTTCCCGGCATCTCTTCTTAGGCAAAAAAAAAAAGGATATAAGAAAAGATTTGCTCTGCTATTAGAGAGATATCAAGATATGGTCCGGTTTGGACCACAATTAAATTATATGTTGGAGACCTGTGTAAAATGTCGGCCAATTCGAATAAAAATTGCGCTCTTTGTGAGCTCAAAAATAAAATAGAGAGATCGATTTATATGGGAGCTGTATCGGGCTATGGACCGATTCAGGCAATAATAAACACGTATGTTGATGGTCATGAAAGAATCCGTCGTACAAAATTTCAGGTAAATCGGATAATAATTGCGACCTCTAGAGGCTCAAGAAGTCAAGATCCCAGATCGGTTTATATGGCAGCTATATCAGGTTATGAACCGATTTGAACCTTATTTGACACAGTTGTTGGATATCATAACAAAATACTACGTGCCAAAATTCATTCAAATTGGATAAGAATTGCGCCCTCTAGAGGCTCAAGAAGTCAAGACCCAAGATCGGTTTATATGACAGCTATAAAAGGTTATGAACCAATTTGAACCATACTTGGCACAGTTGTTGGATATCGTAACAAAACACGTCGTGCAAAATTTCATTCCAATCGGATAAGAATTGCGCACTCTAGAGGCTCAAGAAGTCAAGACCCCAGATCGGTTTATATGGCAGCTATATCAGGTTATGAACCGATTTCAACCATACTTTGCACAGTTGTTGGATATAACATCGAAACACGTCGTGTTAAATTTCATCCCAATCGGATAAGAATTGCGCACTCTAGAGGCTCAAGAAGTCAAGGCCCAAGATCGGTTTATATGGCAGCTATATCAAAACATGGACCGATATGGCCCATTTACAATACGAACCGACCTACACTAATAAGAAGTATTTATGCAAAATTTCAAGCGGCTAGCTTTACTCCTTCGGAAGTTAGCGTGCTTTCGACAGACAGACGGACGGACGGACAGACGGACGGACATGGCTAGATCAGCATAAAATTTCACGACGATCAAGAATATATATACTTTATGGGGTGTAAGACGAATATTTCGAGTAGTTACAATCAGAATGACGAAATTAGTATACCCCCCATCTTATGGTGGAGGGTATAAAAATCAATTTGTGTTTGTAGGTTTGTTTGTTTGTGTTTGTGTATTCCTTATAGACTAAGAAACGGCTGAACCGATTTTCTTGAAATTTTCACAGGTGGTGCATAATGATCCCGTGGTGAAAATAGGGTACTACATTTTTTGATATCTAAAGGGCGGGCGGACCCTCCCCCTTACTCTAATTTTCAGAAACGCCAGATCTCGGAGATGGGTGGTGCAATTTAAGCGAAATTTTGTGTGCCCCCAGTAGTACCCTAAAAATAACAAGTAAAAGCGTGCTAAGTTCGGCCGGGCCGAATCTTATATACCCTCCACCATGGAGCGCAGTTGTCGAGTTCTTTACCCGACATCTCTTCTTAAGCAAAAAGTGATATAAGAAAAGATTTGCTCTGCTATTAGAGCGATATAAAGATATGATCCGGTTTAGACCACTATTAAATTATATGTTGGAGACCTGTGTAGAATGTCAGCCAATTCGAGTAAGAATTGCGCCCTTTGGGGGCTCAAGAAGTAAAATAGAGAGATCGATTTATATGGGAGCTGTATCGGGCTATAAACAGATTTAGACCATAATCAACACGTATGTTGATGGTCAAGAGAGGATCCATCGTACAAAATTTCAGGCAAATCGGATAATAATTGCGACTTCTAGAGGCTCAAGAAGTCAAGATCCCAGATCGGTTTACATGGCAGCTATATCAGGTTATGAACCGATTTAAACCTTATTTGACACAGTGGTTGAAAGAAAAAATAAAAAACGTCATGCAAAATTTCAGCCAAATCAGGTAGGAATTGCGTCCTCTAGAAGCTCAAGAAGTCAAGTCCCCAAATCTGTTTATATGACAGCTATATCAGTTTATGAGCCGATTTGAACCGTTTTTGGCACACTTGTTGGATATCATAAAAAAAACATGTCGTGCAAAATTTCATTCCAATCTGATAAGAATTGCGCACTTTAGAGGCTTAAGAAGTCAAGACCCAAGATCGGTTTATATGGCAGCTATATCAGGTTATGGACCGATTAGGACCATACTTGGCACAGTTGTTGAATATCATAACAAAACACGTCGTGCAAAATTTCATTGTAATCGGATAAGAATTGCGCACTCTAGAGGCTTAAGAAGTCAAGACCCAAGATCAGTTTATATGGCAGCTATATCAGGTTATGGACCGATTTCAACCATACTTGGCACAGTTGTTGGATATCGTAACAAAACACGTCGTGCAAAATTTCATTCCAATCGGATAAGAATTGCGCACTCTAGAGGCTCAAGAATTCAAGACCCAAGATCGGTTTATATGGCAGCTATATCAGATTATGGACCGATTTGAACCATATTTAGCACAGTTGTTGGATATCATAACAAAACACGTCGTGCCAAAATTCATTCAAATCGGATAAGAATTGGGCACTCTAGAGGCTCAAGAAGTCAAGACCCAAGATCGATTTATATGGCAGCTATATCAGATTATAAACCGATTTGAACCATACTTGGCACAGTTGTTAGACATCATAACAAAACACGTCGTGCCAAAATTCATTCAAATCGGATAAGAATTGCGCACTCTAGTGGCTCAAGAAGTCAAGACCCAAGATCGGTTTATATGGCAGCTATATCAGAGTATGAACCGATTTCAACCATACTTGGCACAGTTGTTGGATGTCATAACAAAACACGTCGTGCAAAATTTCGTGCCAATCGGATAAGAATTGCGCACTCTAGAGGTTCAAGAAGTCAAGACCCAAGATCGGTTTATATGGCAGCTATATCAAAACATGGACCGATATGGCCCATTTACAATACCAACCGACCTACACTAATAAGAAGTATTTGTGCAAAATTTCAAGCGGCTAGCTTTACTCCTTCGGAAGTTAGCGTGCTTTCGACAGACAGACGGACGGACGGACGGACGGACGGACAGACGGACGGACATGGCTAGATCGACATAAAATTTCACGACGATCAAGAATATATATACTTTATGGGGTCTCAGACGAATATTTCGAGTAGTTACAAACAGAATGACGAAATTAGTATACCCCCCATCTTATGGTGGAGGGTATAAAAATTTGGTACCCATTTCCATATTCAATTTCGCATGTGGTACCTAGGGGGCTGTCCCACCCTAAAACCTACCAAACATATATTTAGGCCAATCACTACAATATGGGAATCAAATGAAAGGTTTTTGGATAAGAAAACGAACCTGATATCTGAATGTGGGACCACGTTTCTGGGGGTCCACACCTTCCCCAAAACACCCCCAAACTGGACTTATTTACTGTCCATGGGAACATGGGACTTAAATAAAAGGTATTTGAATGTAGAATTCGAATCTGATATCTAAATATGGGACCAAGTATTTGGGGGGCCGCCTCTCACCAAAAACATCCCCCAAAGGGGACAAATTTACGACCATAGCAATATGGGGATCAAATGAAAGGTCTTCAGGAAAAGTGTCTATGGAGCCACCCCACCCCCACAACACCACCCAAATTGTATATATCTTCTGACTATTGCAATATGAGACTCAAGTAAGAGGATTTTTAAAGTGGAACACGAATCCGATATATATTTTTAAGGCCAACTCACTGAGTGGCTGCCCATCCCCCAAAACACCCCCAAGCCGGTCATATTCACCGACTATGGAAATATGGGGCTCAAATTAAAGGAATGTGGGAGTAGACTACGTATCTGATATCAACATTAGGGTCATACTGTCTAGCGGACGTCCCACCACCATAGCAACCCCCATATAGGACATATATGCTCACCAAGACAAATTGGGTCCTAAAGAGAGTGGAGCTTCATAGTTTTTAGGGCCAATACCTCAAACCAGACATATTTGTTGACTTTTGCAATAAGGAGTTTAAATGAGATTAGAAAACGAATTTAATATCCAATTTTGAGGGCAATGGCAATATGGGGTTCAAATAAATGATATATAGATATATGAGAATAGACCACGTTGCTAATATATTTTCTGGGCTTAATGTTGGGGGACCATGTTGGATAATGTTGAAGGCTACCGTAGTGCAGAGGTAAGCATGTCCGCCTATGAAGCTGAACGCCTGGGTTAAAATCCTGGCGAGACCATCAGAAAAAATTTTCAACGGTGGTTTTCCCTACCTAATGCAGGCAACATTTGTGAGGTACTATGCCATGTAAAACTTTTCTCCCAAGAGGTGTCGCACTGCGGCACGCCTTTCGTACTCGGCTATAAAAAGGAGGCTCCTCATCATAGAGTTCAAATCTTGAATCTTGGGGGGACTACCCCAATCCCCAAAATACCCCTAAATCGGGCATATTTACCTACCATGTCAATGTGGAGCTTAAATACAAGGTATTGGGGGTAGAGCGAGAATTGATATCCATTTTAGGGACAAATTCTCTGAGGGTCTACCCCTTTCCTAAAATACCCCACAAACAACAATTTTTTACTTACCATCGCAATATGGGGCTCAAATAAAAGTATGTAGGACCATGTAGACCAATAAAGATCATATGGGATTAAAATATTATCAAACTGTTAGTCAAGCGATATACTATTTTCGTAGCATGGTATTTCACTAAAAGCTCTTTAATTGTCGAAAAAAATATTCCAATTAAAATTTTGTTCCATATAAAGTAAAAGAAGGCCCACATCAGCTAGTTTATTATAAAACAAGTAAAAGCGTGCTAAGTTCGGCCGGGCCGAATCTTATATACCCTCCACCATGGATCGCATTTGTCGAGTTCTTTTCCCGGCATCTCTTCTTAGGCAAAAAAGGATATAAGAAATGAGTTGCTCTGCTATTAAAACGATATCAAGATATGGTCCGGTTCGGACCACAATTAAATTATGTGTTGGAGACCTGTGTAAAATTTCAGCCAATTCGTATAAGAATTGCACCCTTTGGGGGCTCAAAAAAATAGAGAGATCGATTTATATGGGAGCTGTATTGGGCTATAGACCGATTCAGACCATAATAAACACGTATGTTGATGGTCATGAGAGGATCCGTCGTAGAAAATTTCAGGCATATCGGATAATAATTGCGACCTCTAGGGGTCAAGAAGTCAAGATCCCAGATCGGTTTATATGGCAGCTATATCAGGTTATGAACCGATTTGAACCTTATTTGACACAGTTGTTGGAAGTAAAAATTAAATACGTCATGCAAAATTTCAGCCAAATCGGATAGGAATTGCGCCCTCTAAAAGCTCAAGAAGTTAAATCCCCAGATCTGTTTATATGACAGCTATATTAGGTTATGCACCGATTTCAACCATACTTGGCACAGTTGTTGGATATCATAACGAAATACTTCGTGCAAAAATTCAATCAAATCGGATAAGAATTGTGCCCTCTAGAGGCTCAAGAAGTCAAGACCCAAGATCGGTTTATATGGCAGCTATATCAGGTTATGGACCGATTTAAACCATACTTGGCATAGTTGTTGGGTATCATAACAAAACACGTCGTGCGAAATTCCATTCCATTCGGATAAGAATTGCGCCCTCTAGAGGCTCAAGAAGTCAAGACCCAAGATCGGTTTATATGGCAGCTATATCAGGTTATAAACCGATTTGAACCATACTAGGCACAGTTGTTGGATATAATAACAAAACACTTCGTGCAAAATTTCTATTCAATCGGATAAGAATTGCGCACTCTAGAGGCTCAAGAAGTCAAGACCCAAGATCGGTTTATATGGCAGATATATCAGGTTATGGGCCGATTTGAACCATACTTGGCACAGTTGTTGGGTATAATAACAAAACACGTCGTGCAAAATTTCATTCTGATCGGATAAGAATTGCGCAAGCTAGAGGCTCTCGAAGTCAAGACCCAAGATCGGTTTATATGGCAGCTATATCAGGTTATGGACCGATATGGCCCATTTACAATACCAACCGACCTACACTAATAAGAAGTATTTGTGCAAAATTTCAAGCGGCTAGCAATACTCCTTCGGAAGTTAGCGTGCTTTCGACAGACAGACGGACGGACGGACGGACGGACGGACAGACGGACGGACATGGCTAGATCGACATAAAATGTCACGACGATCAAGAATATATATACTTTATGGGGTCTCAGACGAATATTTCGAGTAGTTACAAACAGAATGACGAAATTAGTATACCCCCCATCTTATGGTGGAGGGTATAAAAATGAAATTGTTGCGCTTTGGTTGTTTGTTTGTTTGCTTATTCGTTTATTTGTTTGTTTGTTTGTCTGTTCCGTATGGACTCAAAAACGGCTGAACCGATTTTTATGAAATTTTCACAGATGGTAGAATTTGAGCCCCCGGTTAAAATAGGGTACCACATTTATTGATATCTAATAACCCTTCTCCATACCCCAATTTTCAAAAACGCCAGATCTCAGAGATGCGTGGACCAATTGAAGTGAAATTTTGTATGATACCTTATGGTACCCCAAAAACACGAATTTGGTATAAAATATTTGGGTTAAACAACTCTGGGGGGACGCCCCATCCCAAAACCCACCCGGACGGACATGTTTAATAATGGGGACAATATGGGTATCAAATGAAGGGTAGTTGAGAGTAGAGTACGAATTTGGTATACAAATTTCGCCCAAAGTGCTCACGGGGGTCTCCCTACTAAATATCCCCTAACAGAACTCTTTCACCGCTTTGGGCAATATGGGTAGCAAATGAAATGTGGTATCCCAAATGGTAGCTTTGAAAAATGATTTTGAATGTAGACAAGGCTTTAAGTCGAGATATCCGTCTATATGGCAGCTAGATGCAAATCTTGATCGATCTAGACCAAATTGCAAAAATATGAGGGGAGGAGGGGATTAACTTAACTTTTTATCCCAAATTTCGGCTACATCGGACAATAAATGCGCCTTTTATGGGACCAAAACATTAAATCGAAATATCGGTCTATATGGAAGCTATATCCAAATCTGGAACGATCTGAGTGAAATTGAATAAGGATGTCCAAAGGCCTAACACAACTCACTGTCCCAAATTGCGGTGACATCGGACAATAAATACGCCATTTATGGCCCCAAAACCTTAAACCGAGAGATCGGTCTATATACCAGCTATATTAAAATCTGGACCGATCTGTGCCATAATGCAGAAGTATGTCAAGGGGCTGAACTTAACTCACAATCCTAAATTTCGGCGACATCGGACATAAAATGCGCCTTTTATGCGCCTAAGACCCTAAATCGGAGGATTGGCCTATATGGCAGCTATATTCGAATATGGACTGATCTGGGCCAAATTGACGAAGGATGTTGAGGGGCCTAACACAACTCATTGTACCAAATTTCAGCAAAATCGGATAATAAATGTGGCTTTTATGGGCCTAAGACCCTAAATTGAAGGATCGGTCTATATTGCAGCAATATATCCAAATCTGGACATATCTGGGCCAAATCGGAGGATCGGTCTATATGGCAGCTATATATTGTAAAAATCTAGACCGATCTAGGCCAAATTAACTAAAGATGTCGAAGGGCCTTATACAACTCACTGTATCAAATTCCAGCAAAATCGGACAATAAATGTGAATTTTATGGACCTAAGACCTTAATTGGGAGGATGGGTCTATATGGCAGCTATATCCAAATCTGGCCCGATATGGGCCAAATTGACGAAGGATATCGGAGGGCCTAAGACAACTCACAGTCCTAAATTTCAGCAAAATTGGATAATAAATGTGGCTTTTATGGGCCTAAGACCCTAAATCGGAGGATCGGTCTATATGGGGGCTATATCAACATATAGTCCGATATAGCCCCTCTTCGAACTTAACCTGCTTATGGACAAAAAAAAAATCTGTGCAAAGTTTTAGCTCAATATTTCTATTTTTGAAGACTGTAGCGTGATTTCAACAGACAGACGGACGGACATGTCTAGATCGTCTTAGATTTTAACGCTGATCAAGAATATATATGCTTTATAGGGTCGGAAATGGATATTTCGATGTGTTGCAAACGGAATGACAAAATGAATACCCCCATCCTTCGGTGGTGGGTATAAAAAGAATATATAATGACTATTTAAGAGGTAGTCTTATGCTATGGTGAATGACTATTCATAAACAAACATCACATTTAAATAAGCGCCATCTGACTGCCTTCAGTTGGATATACTTGATCCAATTGGATTTAGTTGATCGTATTGAAAACAACCAGCAGATGGTGCTAATTTGGAGAAGACAACATGAACAGAGAGAGGGCAGAGTGGAAAAATTAATCATTCTGTATGTATCTTCGTTATGACAACCTATCGGTCCTTCGAATAAACAAAATCACGTAAAAACGCGTTAAGATTGGCTGGGCCGAACTTTGTTAACTACCTTTCATCAAAATCCTGTGAAATTCGCATACCTTATGTCCCATAGAAGTTGTAACGAAATATGTACCGATTTGGACCAAATACTCATAAGTGCAAGTCATTGTTCAATTGTATATAACAAAATATTGGTCCTTTTAGTAGCTATATCTAAAAATAAACCGATTTGAATTGATCTAGACCAAATTACAGAAATAAATGAAGGGGTTTAACTAAACCCTCTAACACAAATTTCGGCGACATCGGACAATAAATGCCATAGATATCGGTCTATATGGCAGCTATATCCAAATCTGGACCGATCTGTGCCATATTGCAGAAGAATGTCAAGGGGCTTAACATAACTCACTGCTCCTAATTTCGGCGTAATCAGACAATAAATGCGCCTTTTATGGCCCCAAATGGCCAATCAGGGCCCAATTTAAGACATATGTTGAAGGGCCTAAGACAACTCACTGTTCCAAACTTACGCAAAATTGGATAAAAAATGTGGCTTTTATGAGCCTACGACCCTAAATCGGAGGATCGTTCTTTATGGCAGCTATATCCAAATCTGGACCGATGTGGACTAAATGAACGAAGGATGTCGAAGAGCCTAACACAACTCACTGTACCAAATTTCAGCAAAATCGGATATTAAATGTGGCTTTAATGGGCCTAAGACCCTAAATCTGAGGATCGGTCTATATGACAGCTATATCCAAATCTGAACCGATCTGGACCAAATTGACGAAGGATGTTGGAGGGCATAACACAACTCACTGTCCCAAATTTCAGCTAAATCGGATAATAAATGTGGCTTTTGTGGGCCTAAGACCCTAAATCAGAGGATCGGACTATATGGGGGCTATATAGTCTGTTATATCCCATCTTCGAACTTAACCTGCTTATGAACTAAAATCGAATCGGTGCAAAGTTTCAGCTCAATATCTCTATTTTTGAAGACTGTAGCGTGATTTAAATGGCCGGACATGTCTAGATCGTCTTAGATTTCTACGCTGATCAAGAATATATATCCTTTATAGGGTCGGAAATGGATACTTCGATGTGTTGCAAACGGAATGACAAAATGAATATAACCCCATCCTTCGGTGGTCGGTATAATAAAATATAGGAATTTAGTTGCGGTTGTTTGCGGCATTATTTGTTAACTTTTCCACCCATGACTTTGTTTGAGGTAGTTTAATTGCCAATCTTCGCCATAGAAAACAAGTAAAAGCGTGCTAAGTTCGACCGGGCCGAATCTTATATACCCTCCACCATGGATCGCATTTGTCGAGTTCTTTTCTCGGCACCTCTTCTTACAAAATAGTATATAAGGAAAAATTTGCTCTGCTATTAGAGCGAAATCAAGATATGGTCCGGTTTGGACCACAACTAAATAATATGTTGGAGACCTGTGTAAAATGTCAGCCAATTCGAATAAGAATTGTGTCCTTTGGGGGCTCAAGAAGTAAAATAGGGAGATCGACTTATATGGAAGCTGTATCAGGCTATAGACCGATTTAGACCATAATAAACACGAATGTTGATGGTAATGAGATACGTCGTACAAAATTTCAGACAAATCGGATAATAATTGCGACCTCTAGAGGCTCAAGAAGTCAAGATCCCAGATCGGTTTATATGGCGCTGCGCCTTCTTTTACTTTATATGGAACAAAAGTTTCCTTGGAATAATTATTTTCGACAATTAAAGAGCTTTTAGTGAAATACCATGCTACGAAAATAGTACATCGATTGACTAACAGTTTACCAATATAAGTGCCTTTATCTGAATCCCATATGATCTTTATTGGTCTTCGAATTTAAGTTTGCATGTAAAGTGTACTCCATTCTCAAAATACTTTATTTCAGCCCGATATTCTCATTATATCTGATTTAGGTGGTCCCTCAAACACATGGCCCCAAAAATTGGTTATCAAATTCGTTTTCTAATTTCAAATCCCTTTCATTTGAGCCACATATTGGCATGGTCAGTAAAAAGTTTCTCTTGGTGGGGTATTTTGGGAAGGGGTAAACCCCCAGAAATTTGGTCCTGAAAGTGGGTGCCAATTTTGCTCTTCCCGCAATACTTTTCATTTGAGTTTCACATTGACATGGTCGGTAAATATGCCCGATTTAGGGGTGTTTTGGGGATTGGGGTGGTCGCCCAAACACTAAGCCTGGAAAAAAACAACAACGTGATCTATTCTCATATATCTATATATCATTTATTTGAACCCCATATACCATTGGCCTCAAAATTGGATATCAAATTCGTTTTCTAATCTCATTTAAACCCCTTGTTGCAAAAGTCAGCAAATATGTCCGGTTTGGGGTATTGTCCCTAAAAACTATGAATATTTAGTTCCGCTCCCTTTAAGACCCAAATTGTCTTTTTGAGCAAATACTTCCTATTTGGGGGTTGTTATGGTGGTGGGACGTCCCCTAGACAGTTGGTCCCTAATGTGGATATCAGATACGTGGTCTACTCCCAAATACCTTTAATTTGAGCCCCATATTTCCATAGTCGGCAAACATGACCGGCTTGGGGGATGGGGCGGCCACTCAGTGAGATGGCCTTAAAAATATATATCGGATTTGTGTTCTACTCTAAAAACTCTCTAATTGGAGCCTCATATTGCAATAGTCAGCAAATACTTCCTTGTTGTGGGGTTGGGGTGGCCCCATAGACACTTTTCCCGAATATTCGTATTCTATTCGCAAATACCTTGTTGTCCCATGTTGCCACGGTCAGTGGATATGTCCGATTTAGTTGTGTTTTGGGGCACTTGATACGACAATTGAATATCAGATAAGATTTCTTATCCCAAATACCCTTAATTTGAGTCCCATGCTGTCGTGATTGGTCTAAATATATGTTTGGTAGGTTTTAGGGTGGGGCAGCCCCCCCAGGTACCCCATCTGAATTTTGGATACCAAATTTTTATATATGGGGTACTATATGAGAGCACACAAAATTTTGCTTAAATCGCACCACCCATCTCCGAGATCTGGCGTTTCTTAAAATTAGGGTAAGAGGGAGGTTCCGCCCACCTTCAGATATCAAGAAACGTAGTACCCTAGTTTCACCACGGGGTCATCATGCACAATCTGTGAAAACTTCAAGACAATCGCTTCATTTGCTAATCTCAAATACCTTTCATTTGAGACACATATTGGCATGGTCGGAAAATTGTTTCCCTTGTGTTTTGGGAAAGGGATGATGCCCTAAATACATGGTCCTACATTTGGATATCAAATTCGTATTCTACTCCCAAATACCTTTATTGGAGCCCCATATTGCGATGGTCACTAAAAAATTTTTGTTTGTGGGATATTTTAGGAAAGGGGTGGACCCCCAGAAAATTGGTTCCGAAAAATGCTATCAATTCTTGCTCTACCCCCAAAAACCTTTTATCTAAGCTCCACATTGACATGGTCGGTAAATATGGCCGATTTAGGGGTGTTTTGGGGATTGGTGGTCCCCCAAACACTAAGACCGGAAAATATATCAGCAACGTGCTCTATTCTCATATATCTATATATCATTTATTTGAATCCCATATTTTGGGAATGGGATTGACCGCCAGAAAATTGGTCCCGAAAATGGGTATCAATTCTTGCTCTACCCCGCAATACCTTTCATTTAAGCTACACATTGACATGGTCGGTATATATGTCGATTTAGGGGTGTTTTGCGGATTGGGGTGGTCGCCCAAACACTAAGCCCGGAAAATATATCAGCAACGTGCTCTATTCTCATATATCTATATATCACTTATTTGAACCCCATATTGCCATTGACTTCAAAATTGGATTTTAAATTCGTTTTCTAATCTCATTTAAACTCCTTATTGCAAAAGTCTGCAAATATGTCCGGTTTGGGGTATTGGCCCTAAAAACTATGAATATTTAGTTCCCCATGGTCAGTAAATAGGTCCAGTTTGGGGGGTGTTTTGGGAAAGGGGTGGTCCCCCCGAAACGTAGTCCCACATTTGGATATCAGAATCGTATTCTACTCGCAAATACCTTTCATTTGAGTCCCATATTGTCATGGTCGGTGAATTTGTCCGATTTACCACTTGGTCCGACAATTGGATATCAGATACGTTTTCTCATCCTAAATACCTTTCTTTTGAGTTCCATATTGTCGTGATATGTATAAATATATGCTTGGTAGGTTTCAGGGTGAGGCAGCCCCCCTAGGTACGCCATCCGAAATTTGGATACGAAATTTTTATTTTTAGGGTACTATATGAAGGTACACAAAATTTCGCTTAAATCGCAACACCCATCTCCGAAATCTGGCGTTTCTGAAAATTAGGGTAAGGGGGAGGTTCCGCCCCCCCCCCCCCTTCCCCCCCTTCCCCTTGAGGTATTTTTTTACCAACATTGCCATAGTAAACAAGTAAAAGCGTGATAAGTTCGGCCGAGCCGAATCTTATTTACACTCCACCATGGATCGCATTTGTCGAGTTCTTTTCCCGGCATCTCTTCTTAGCAAAAAAGGATATTAGGAAAGATTTGCTCTGCTATTAGAGCGATATCAAGATATGGTTCGGTTTGGACCACAAATAAGTTATATGTTGGAGACCTGTGAAAAATGTCAGCCAATTCGAATAAAAATTGCGCCCTTTTGGGGCTCAAGAAGTAAAATAGAGAGATCGATTTATATGGGAGCTGTATCGGGCTGTAGACCGATTCAGACCATAATAAACACGAATGTTGATGGTAATGAGAGGATCCGTCGTACAAAATTTCATGCAAATCGGATAATAATTGCGACCTCTAGAGGCTCAAGAAGTCAAGATCCCAGATCGGTTTATATGGCAGTTATATCCTTATTTGACACAGTTGTTAAAAGTAAGAATAAAATACGTCTTGCAAAATTTTAGCCAAATCGGATAGGAATTACGCCCTCTAGAAGCTCAAGAAGTCAAGTCCCTAGATCTGTCAATATGATAGCTATATTAGGTTATGAACCGATTTGAACCATACATGGCACAGTTGTTGGATATTATAACAAAACACGTCGTGCAAAATTTCATTCCAAACGGATTAGAATCGCGCACTCTAGAGGCTCAAGATGTCAAGACCCAAGATCGGTTTATATGGCAGCTATACCAAAACATGGACCGACTTAAACCATACATAGCGCAGTTGTTGGAAGTGATACCAAAACACGTGCAAAATTTCAGTGAAATCGGACCAAAATTTCGCCCTCTAGAGACTCAAGAAGTCATTGATTGACAGACATTGACCGATATGGCCCATTTACAATACCAACCGACCTACACTAATAAGAAGTATTTGTGCAAAATTTCAAGCGGCTAGCTTTACTCCTTCGGAAGTTAGCGTGCTTTCGACAGACGGACGGACGGACGGACGGACAGACGGACGGACAGACGGACGGACATGGCTAGATCGACATAAAATGTCGCGACGATCAAGAATATATATACTTTATGGGGTCTCAGACGAATATTTCAAGGAGTTACAAACAGAATGACGAAATTAGTATACCCCCATCCTACGGTGGAGGGTATAAAAATGCCGAAAAATCTTATTGGTTAAAATGTTGTAAAAATTTTAGAGTAAGAATAAGAAACATATATTTCGCGTGGTGAAAATGAAGGCACAGCGATGTAGGTCGGGCTAAGCTATCTATATACATAAAAGTGAATTTTTGGTTGTTTGTCAATTTTGTGGTTTGTGTGTTCTATATAGGCTCAAAAACGGCTAAGCCGATTTTCTTAAAATTTTTACAGATGGTGCATTATGGACCCGTGGTGAAAATAGGATACGTAATTTTTTGTTATGTTACGATGGGGGGACTTTCCCCCTTACCCTAATTTTCAAAGTCGCCAGATCTCGGAGATGGGTAGGGCGATTTAAACTTAATTTTGTTCGCACACTTATAGCGACCCAAAAACAAAAACTGTGATATCAAAATCTGATAAGAAGTATTTGTGCAAAATTTCAAGCGGCTAGCTTTACTCCTTCGGAAGTTAGCGTGCTTTCGACAGACAGACGGACGGACGGACGGACGGACGGACAGACGGACAGACGGACAGACGGACGGACGGACAGACGGACGGACGGACGGACAGACGGACGGACGGACGGACAGACGGACGGACATGGCTAGATCGACATAAAATGTCGCGACGATCAAGAATATATATACTTTATGGGGTCTCAGACGAATATTTCGAGAAGTTACAAACAGAATGACGAAATTAGTATACCCCCCATCTTATGGTGGAGGGTATAAAAATCAATTTGTTTTTGTTTGTAGATTTGTTTGTTTGTATGTTTGCGTGTTCCTTATAGACTCAGAAACGGCTGAACCGATTTTCTTGAAATTTTCGCAGATGGTGCATAATGATCCCATGGTGATAAAAGGGTACTACTTTTTTTGATATATGAAAGGGGACGGACCCTCCCCCTTACCCTAATTATCAGAAACGCCAGATCTAGGAGATGGGTGGTGCAATTTAAGCGAAATTTTGTGTGCTCTCATATAGTACCCTAAAAATAAAAATTTGGTATCCAAAATTCAGATGGGGTAGCTGGGGGGCTGCCCCACCCTAAAACCTACCAAACATATATTTAGACCAATCACGACAATATGGGACTCAAATGAAAGGTATTTAGGATAACAAAACCTATCTGATATCCAATTGTCGGACCAAGTGTTAGGGGAACCACCCCAAGCCCCAAAACAACCCTAAATCGAACATATTTACCGACCATGCCAATATGGGACTTAAATGAAAGGTATTTGCGAGGAGAATACGAATCAGATATTTAAATGTGGGACCACGTTTCGGGGTCCACCTCTTTCCCAAAACACCCCTCAAACTGGACTTATTTACTGACAATGGGAATATGGAGCTTAAATAAAAGGTATTTGAATATAGAATACGCATCTGATATCCAAATATGGGACCAAGTGTTTAGGGGGCCGCCACTCACCAAAAATAGCCCCCAAAGGGAACAAATTTACAACCATAGCAATATGGGACGCAAATGAAAGGTTTTTGGGAGTAAAGCACGAATTTGATATCAATATTCGGGAAAGGGTCTATGGGGCCACCCCACCCCCACAACTTCACCCAAATAGTAAGTATTTTCTGAGGTTCAAATAAGAGGGCTTTCAAAGTGGAACACGAATCCGATATATATTTTCAAAGCCAACTCACTGAGTGGCCGCCCATCCCCCAAAACACCCTCAAGCCGCCCATGTTTGCCGACTATGGAAATATGGGGATCAAATTAAAGTATGTGGGAATAGACCACGTATAAGATATCAACATAGGGGCTAACGGTCTAGCGGACGTCCCACCACCATAACAACCCCCAAATAGGACGTATTTGCTCACCAAGACAATGTGGGTCTTAAAGAGAGTGGAACTAAACATTCATAGTTTTTCGGGCCAATACCCCAAACCGGACATATTTGCTGACTTTTGCAACAAGGCGTTTAAATGAGATTAGAAAACGAATTTGATATCTAACTTTGAGGACAATGGCAATATGGGGTTCAAATAAATGATATATAGGTATATGACAATAGAGCACGTTGCTGATATATTTTCCGGGCTTAATGTTTGGGGGACCACCCCAATCCCCAAAACACCCCTAAATCGGGCATATTTACCGACCATGTCAATATGGAGCTTAAATAAAAGGTTTTTGCCTACGCCTTTCCCAAAATAACCCACAAACAGCAATTTTTTAGTGACCATCCCAATATGGGGCTCAAATAAAGGTACTTGGGAGTAGAATATCCAAATGTAGGACCGAGTATTTAGGGCATCGCGCCTTTCCCAAAACACCCCCAAAGGGTAAACATTTTTCGACCATGCCAATATGTGGCTCAAATGAAAGGTATTCGAGATTAAACAAGTAAAAGCGTGCTAAGTTCGGCCGGGCCGAATCTTATATACCCTCCACCATGGATCGCATTTGTCGAGTTCTTTTCCCGGCATCTCTTCTTAGGCAAAAAAGGATATAAGAAATGAGTTGCTCTGCTATTAAAACGATATCAAGATATGGTCCGGTTCGGACCACAATTAAATTATGTGTTGGAGACCTGTGTAAAATTTCAGCCAATTCGTATAAGAATTGCACCCTTTGGGGGCTCAAAAAAATAGAGAGATCGATTTATATGGGAGCTGTATTGGGCTATAGACCGATTCAGACCATAATAAACACGTATGTTGATGGTCATGAGAGGATCCGTCGTAGAAAATTTCAGGCATATCGGATAATAATTGCGACCTCTAGGGGTCAAGAAGTCAAGATCCCAGATCGGTTTATATGGCAGCTATATCAGGTTATAAACCGATTTGAACCATACTTGGCACAGTTGTTGGATATAATAACAAAACACTTCGTGCAAAATTTCTATTCAATCGGATAAGAATTGCGCACTCTAGAGGCTCAAGAAGTCAAGACCCAAGATCGGTTTATATGGCAGATATATCAGGTTATGGGCCGATTTGAACCATACTTGGCACAGTTGTTGGGTATAATAACAAAACACGTCGTGCAAAATTTCATTCTGATCGGATAAGAATTGCGCAAGCTAGAGGCTCAAGAAGTCAAGACCCAAGATCGGTTTATATGGCAGCTATATCAGGTTATGGGCCGATTTGAACCATACTTGGCACAGTTGTTGGATATCATGACAAAACATGTCGTGCAAAATTTCATTCCAATCGGATATGAATTGCGCACTCTAGAGGCTCTCGAAGTCAAGACCCAAGATCGGTTTATATGGCAGCTATATCAGGTTATGGACCGATTTGAACCATACTTGGCACAGTTATTGGATATCATAACAAAACACGTTGTGCAAAATTGTATTCAAATCGGATAAGAATTGCGCACTCTAGAGGTTCAAGAAGTCAAGACCCAAGATCGGTTTATATGGCAGCTATATCAAAACATGGACCGATATGGCCCATTTACAATACCAACCGACCTACACTAATAAGAAGTATTTGTGCAAAATTTCAAGCGGCTAGCATTACTCCTTCGGAAGTTAGCGTGCTTTCGACAGACAGACGGACGGACGGACGGACGGACGGACGGACGGACAGACGGACGGACATGGCTAGATCGACATAAAATGTCACGACGATCAAGAATATATATACTTTATGGGGTCTCAGACGAATATTTCGAGTAGTTACAAACAGAATGACGAAATTAGTATACCCCCCATCTTATGGTGGAGGGTATAAAAACGAATTTGATAACCTATCTTGGGGCCATGTGTTTGGGGGACGCCTCATCCCATAAACTCCCCTAAACCAATGGCAATATGGGGCTTAAATAAATGGTATTTGAAAGAAGAGCACGGTGCTGATATTTTTGCAGGGCCTAGTGTCTGGGGGAGCACTTCACCTCCGAAAATACCACTAAGTGAGACATCATGGGAATATCGGGCTGAAGTAGGGTATTTTAGGAATGGAGTATACCTTACATCCAAACTTAAATTCGTAGACCAATAAAGATCATATGGGTTTCAGATAAAGACACTTATATTGTTAAATTGTTAGTCAAGCGATATACTATATATATATAGCCGGGCCTGCTAGTATTTAACATTTCTAATGGTAATTGATTTAAAAGAGTTGGTAGAGTTACGATGAATGAGAATTTGCCGTAGTCGTTATTGTGTTTGGGTATATGGTTTTTTCCATTGAGCCTACTTCGGGTGTTTCAGAAGTGTTGTATGTGTTGTAGAAAGTCAGAGTTGTAGAATTCACGACAAATAGTCGCGTTGTAGATGCCTTCAATGTTAAGGATGCAAAGTGATTTAAAAACATTATGATCCCTTGATGTATTTTGGTTGGTTTGTATGGTTTTGTTGTTTTTGTACAGGAATTTTACAAGTCGATTTTGATTCTTTTGGAGCAGCCTACATTGCTTTGATATGACCCAAGCCGTGGTTCCATGTCGTAATTGTGATTCGTCCAGAGAGAAGTAGGCTTGCTTTAAGACATAGTATGGTGAGCAGTTGCTTAGATGGTATAGAGCAAACATGGACCTTCGTAGTTTTTTAGTAAGTTCTTCAATGTGAGCTTTCCATTTGAAATTATGATCTAGATGCACACCCATATATTTGTATGTATCAACTAGTTCAATCTTTGTTGTACAATAATCGTTACTGCTGCTCAGTTGTGTTTTATGTAGGCAGTTAAAATCGTGAAAGGTTATCTCAATATCTGAATGAGGAATGTGTCGAGGTCTAATGTGCATTATTTTTGTTTTGCTGGAGTTTATTATAAGGCCATTGTCGTGGCACCATTTACAGACTGCATTAAACTCAGATTGCATAAATTTTTCTGCCTCTTTTACGTCTTTGTATGAAACGACTATAGCAGTGTCGTCAGCATATGAGCACATTTCGCTATTATTCAGCAATTTCACCATTTCGTTTGTCTATGTGACTGCTCATCGTATTATATATGTTTACCCTATACTTTCTGCAATTGAGATAGCTCTTGAACCAGTTTAGGCAATTGCCTCTTATTCGTGATTTTTCTAATGTGTTCAGTATAGGTGTGAGACAGGGTGTCGAATGCTTTGCTAAAAACTTTAAATAAAACAAGGCAATTCTTTTTATTATCATGATTTCTATTGATGCAGTTGGAGAAATATCCGAGAAGCTGATTTATATTTTTATACCCACCACCGACGGATGGGGGTATATTCATTTTGTCATTCCGTTTGCAACACATCGAAATATCCATTTCTGACCCTATAAAGTATATATATTCTTGATCAGCGTAAAAATCTAAGACGATCAAGATATGTCCGTGCGTCTGTCCGTCTGTCTGTTGAAATCACGCTACAGTCTTCAAAAATAGAGATATTGAGCTGAAACTTTGCACAGAATCTTTTTTCATTCATAAGCAGGTTAAGTTCGAAGATGGGCTATATCGGACTATATCTTGATATAGCCCCCATATATACCGATCCGCCGATTTAGGGTCTTAGGCCAATAAAAGCTACACTTATTATTTGATTTTGCTGAAATTTGGAACAGTGAGTTAAGTTAGGCCCTTCGACATCCTCTGTCAATTTGGCCCAGATCGTTCCAGATTTGGATATAGCTGCCATATAGACCGATCCTCCGATTTAGGGTCTCAGGCTCATAAGAGCCATATTTATTATCCGATTTTGCTGAAATTTGGGACAAAGAGTTTTCTTAGGCCCTTCGAAATCCTCCGTCAATATGGCTCAGATCGGTTCAGATTTGGATATAGCTGCCATATAGACTGATCGTCCAATTTAGGGTCTTAGGCCCATAAAAGCCACATTTATTATCCGATTTTGCTGATATTTAGGACAGTGAGTTGCCTTAGGCCCTCCGACATCCTCCGTCAATTTGGCTCAGATCGGTCTAGAGTTGGATATAGCTGCCATATAGACCGATCCTCCGATTTAGGGTCTCAGGCCCATAAGACCCACATTTATTATCCGATTTTACTGAAATTTGGAACAAAGAGTTTTCTTAGGCCCTTCGACATCCTCCGTCTATATGGCTCAGAGCGGTTCAGATTTGGATATAGCTGCCATATAGACCGATCGTCCAATTTAGGGTCTTAGGCCCATAAAAGCCACATTTATTATCTGATTTTGCTGAAATTTAGGACAGTGAGTTGCCTAGGCCCTTCGACATCCTCCGTCAATATGGCTCAGATCGGTTCAGATTTGGATATAGCTGCCATATAGACTGATCGTCCAATTTAGGGTCTTAGGCCCATAAAAGCCACATTTATTATCCGATTTTGCTGATATTTAGGACAGTGAGTTGCCTTAGGCCCTTCGACATCCTCCGTCAATTTGGCTCAGATCGGTCTAGAGTTGGATATAGCTGCCATATTGACCGATCCTCCGATTAAGGGTTTTAGGCCCATAAAAACAACATTTGTTATCCGATTTAGCTGAAATTTGGGGCAGTGAGTTGTGTTAGGCCCTCCAGCATCCTTCGTCAATTTGGCCCAGATTGGTCCAGATTTGGATATAGCTGTCATATAGACCGATCCTCCGATTAAGGGTCTTAGGCCCATAAAAGGCGCATTTATTGTCCGATGTCGCCGAAATTTGGGACTGTGAGTCAAGTTAAGCCCTATGACATACTTCTGCATTATCGCACAGATCGGTCCAGATTTGGATATAGCTGCCATATAGACCGATCTCTCGGTTTTAGGTTTTGAGGCCATAAAAAGCGCATTTATTGTCCAATGTTGCTAACATTTGGGACAAAGACTTAAGTTAAGCCCCTCCACATATATTTGCAATTTGGTCTAGATCGATCAAGATTTGCATATAGCTGCCATATAGACCAATCTCTCGATTTGCAGTCTTGGCCCAATAAAAGGCGAATTTTTAATCCGATTGCACTGAAATTTGACACACTGACTTATGTTATGCTTTTCGACATCCGTGTTGTATATAGTTCAGATCGGTTTATTTTTAGATATAACTACTAAAAGGTCCAATATTTTGTTACATACAATTGAACAATGACGTTTACTTATTAGTATTTGGTCCAAGTCGGAACATATGTTGATATAGCTGCTATGAGGCATAAGGTGTCAGTTTTGCACCAGATTTTGACAAAAGGTGGTTTACATATATACCCGAGGTGGTGGGTATACAAAGTTCGGCCCGGCCGAACTTAACGCCTTTTTACTTGTTATACCCTCCACCATAAGATGGGGGGTATACTAATTTCGTCATTCTGATTGTAACTACTCGAAATATTCGTCTTACACCCCATAAAGTATATATATTCTTGATCGTCGCGACATTTTATGTCGATCTAGCCATGTCCGTCCGTCCGTCCGTCCGTCTGTCCGTCCGTCCGTCTGTCCGTCCGTCCGCCCGTCCGTCCGTCCGTCTGTCTGTCGAAAGCACGCTAACTTCCGAAGGAGTAAATCTAGCCGCTTGAAATTGTGCACAAATACTTCTTATTAGTGTAGGTCGGTTGGTATTGTAAATGGGCCATATCGCTCCATGTTTTGATATAGCTGCCATATAAACCGATCTTGGGCCTTGACTTCTTGAGGCTCTAGAGTGCGCAATTCTAATTCGATTAAGATGAAATTTTGCACGACGTGTTTCGTTATTATATCCAACAACTGTGCCAGGTATGGTTTAAATTGGTCCATAACCTGATATAGCTGTTATATAAACCGATCTTGGGTCTTGACTTCTTGAGCCTCTAGAGTGCGCAATTCTTATCCGATTGGAATGAATTTTTGCACGAAGTATTTTGTTATGATATCCAACAACTGCCAAGTATGGTTCAAATCAGTTTATAACCTGATATAGCTGCCATATAAACCGATCTTCGGTCTTGACTTCTTGAGCCTCTAGAGTGCGCAATTCTAATTCGATTAAGATGAAATTTTGCACGACGTGTTTCGTTATTATATTCAACAACTGTTCCAAATATGATTCAAATCGGTCCATAACCTGATATAGCTGCCATATAAACCGATCTTGGGTCGTGACTTCTTGAGGCTCTAGAGTGCGCAATTCTAATTCGATTAAGATGAAATTTTGCACGATGTGTTTCGTTATTATATTCAACAACTGTTCCAAGTATGATTCAAATCGGTCCATAACCTGATATAGCTGCCATATAAACCGATCTGGGATCTTGACTTCTTGAGCCTCCAGAGGTCGCAATTATTATCCGATTTGCCTGAAATTTTGTACGGCGGATTCTCTCATGACCATTAACATACGTGTTTATTATGGTCTGAATCGGTCTATAGCCCGATACAGCTCCCATATAAATCGATCTCTCTATTTTACTTCTTGAGCCCACAAAGGGCGCAATTCTGACATTTTACACAGGCCTTCAACGTAAATATAATTTAATTGTGGTCCAAACCGGACCATATCTTAATATCGCTCTAATCGCAGAGCAAATCTTTTCTTATATCCTTTTTTTTTGCCTAAGAAGAGATGCCGGGAAAAGAACTCGACAAATGCGATCCATGGTGGAGGGTATATAAGATTCGGCCCGGCCGAACTTAGCACGCTTTTACTTGTTTTCCTTTTGTAATCCATACTGGTTTTCGCTTATTACTTTATATTTCATTAGGAAGCTATTTAGTCGCCTAATCATGATTTCCTTCAATACTTTTTCTATAACAGATAGAATAGAAATGGGTCTATAATTGTTGAAGTCAGCTTTGCTACCATTCTTGTATATAGGCCGTACTAATGACGTTTTTAAAAGTTCGGGAACAATTGAGTCATTAAGGCTTCTGTTTATGAATGTGGTAATGATTGACGTTAGATATTCCGCGCCTGCTTTTAATTCCACAGCTCTCACGTCATCAATCCCAGCACTTTTCCTTTCGAATATGGTGCTACCCAAGCTGGTACTCAGACTTGGGCTGGTTTTGATTGGGCAAATGTGAATTATTTTATTTAAAGTGTTCATCTTTATTTTAAATCATCTTTATTTTAAATCATTTCATGCTCATCTTTATTTTAAATTTTTATACCCTCCACCATAAGATGGGGGGTATACTAATTTCGTCATTCTGATTATTACTACTCGAAATATTCGTCTGAGACCCCATAAAGTATATACATTCTTGATCGTCGTGAAATTTTATGTCGATCTAGCCATGTCTGTCCGTCTGTCAGTCCGTCCGTCCGTCCGTCTGTCTGTCGACAGCACGCTAACTTCCGAAGGAGTAAAGCTAGCCGCTTGAAATTTTGCACAAATACTTCTTATTAGTGTAGGTCGGTTGGTATTGTAAATGGGCCATATCGGTCCATGTTTTGATATAGCTGCCATATAAACCGATCTTGGGTCTTGAATTCTTGAGCCTCTAGGGTGCGCAATTCTTATCCGATTGGAATGAATTTTTGCACGAAGTATTTTGTTATGATATCCAACAACTGCCAAGTATGGTTGAAATCAGTTTATAACCTGATATAGCTGCCATATAAACCGATCTTGGGTCTTGACTTCTTGAGCCTCTAGAGTGCGCAATTCTTATCCGATTGGGATGAAATTTTGCAGGACGTGTTTTGTTATTATATCCAACAACTGTGCCAAGTACGGTTCAAATCGGTCTATAACCGGATATAGCTGCCATATAAACCGATCTGGGGTCTTGACTTCTTAAGCCTCTAGAGTGCGCAATTCTTATCCGATTGGAATGAAATTTTGCACGACGTGTTTTGTTATGATATGCAACAACTGTGCCAAGTATGGTTCAAATCGGTTCATAACCTTATATAGCTGCCATATAAACCGATCTTGTGTCTTGACTTCTTGGGCCTCTAGAAAGCGCAATTCTTATCCGATTGGAATGAAATTTTTGTTATGATATCCAATAACTGTGCCAAGTATGGCTCAAATCGGTCTATAACCTAATATAGCTTCCATATAAACCGATCTTGGGTCTTGACTTCTTGAACCTCTAGAGGACGCAATTCTTAACCGATTTGACTGAAATTTTGCACATAGTGTTTAAGCATCACTTCCAACAACTGTGTTACGTATGGTTAAATTCGGTCCATTTTCTGTTATAGCTGTCATATAAACCGATCTTGGGTCTTGACTTCTTGAGCCTCTAGAGTGCGCAATTCTTATCCGATTAGATCCGATTTGCACCACATGTTTTGTTACGATATCCGACAACTGTGCCAAGTATCGTTCAAATCGGTCCATAACCTAATGTAGCTGCCATATAAACCGATCTTGGGTATTGACTTCTTGGGCCTATACAGGGCGCAATTCTTATCCAATTTGAATGAATTTTGGCACGTAGTATTTTGTTATAATATCCTACAACTGTGCCGAATATAGTTCAAATCGGTTCATAACCTGATTTAGCTGCCATATAAACCGATCTGGGATTTTGACTTCTTGAGCCTGTAGAGGTCGCAATTATTATTCGATTTGCCTGAAATTTTGTACGACGGAATCTCTTATGACCATTAACATACGTGTTCATTATGGTCTGAATCGGTCTATAGCCCGATACAGCTCCCATATAAATTAATCTCTCTATTTTACTTTTTGAGCCCACAAAGAGCGCAATTCTTAATCGAATTGGCTGACATTTTACATAGGTCTCCAACATAAATATAATTTAATTGTGGTCTAAACCGGACCATATCTTACTATCGCTTAATACTAATTTCGTCATTCTGTTTATAACTACTCGAAATATTCGTCTAAGACCCCATAAAGTATACATATTCTTGATCGTCATGACATTTTAAGTCGAACTAGCCAAGTTCGTCCGTCTTTCCGTCCGTCCGTCCGTCTGTCTGTCGAAAGCACGCTAACTTCCGAGGGAGTAAAGCTAGCCGCTTTACTTCTTATTAGTGTAGGTCGGTTGGTATTGTAAATGGGCCATATCGGTCCATGTTTTGATATAGCTGCCATATAAACCGATCTTGGGTCTTGACTTCTTGAGCCTCTAGAGTGCGCAATTCTTATCCGATTGGGATGAAATTTTGCACGACGTGTTTTGTTATGGTATCCAACAACTTTGCTACGTATTGTTCGCATCGGTTCATAACCTGATATAGCTGCCATATAAACCGATCTTGGGTCTTGACTTCTTGAACCTCTAGAGGACGCAATTCTTAACCGATTTGACTGAAATTTTGCACATAGTGTTTAAGCATCACTTTTAACAACTGTGCTAAGTATGGTTAAATTCGGTCCATTTTCTGTTATAGCTGTCATATAAACCGATCTTGGGTCTTCACTTCTTGAGCCTCTAGAGTGCGCAATTCTTATCCGATTAGATCCGATTTGGACCACATGTTTTGTTACGATATCCAACAACTGTGCCAAGAATCGTTCAAATCGGTCCATAACCTAATGTAGCTGCCATATAAACCGATCTTGTGTCTTGACTTCTTGGGCCTCTAGAAAGCGCAATTCTTATCCGATTGGAATGAAATTTTTGTTATGATATCCAATAACTGTGCCAAGTATGGCTCAAATCGGTCTATAACCTAATATAGCTTCCATATAAACCGATCTTGGGTCTTGACTTCTTGAACCTCTAGAGGACGCAATTCTTAACCGATTTGACTGAAATTTTGCACATAGTGTTTAAGCATCACTTCCAACAACTGTGTTACGTATGGTTAAATTCGGTCCATTTTCTGTTATAGCTGTCATATAAACCGATCTTGGGTCTTGACTTCTTGAGCCTCTAGAGTGCGCAATTCTTATCCGATTAGATCCGATTTGCACCACATGTTTTGTTACGATATCCAACAACTGTGCCAAGTATCGTTCAAATCGGTCCATAACCTAATGTAGCTGCCATATAAACCGATCTTGGGTATTGACTTCTTGGGCCTCTAGAAAGCGCAATTCTTATCCGATTGGAATGAAATTTTGCACGATGTGTTTTGTTATGATATCCAATATCTGTGCCAAGTATGGTTTAAATCGGTCTATAACCTGATATAGCTTCCATATAAACCGATCTTGGGTCTTGACTTCTTGAACCTTTAGAGGACGCAATTCTTAACCGATTTGACTGAAATTTTGCACATAGTGTTTAAGCATCACTTCCAACAATTGTGCTAAGTATGGTTCAAATCGGTCCATTACCTGTTATAGCTGTCATATAAACCGATCTTGGGTCTTGACTTCTTGAGCCTCTAGAGTGCTCAATTCTTATCCGATTAGATCCGATTTGCACCACGTGTTTTGTTACGATATCCAACAACTATGCCAAGTATGGTTCAAATCGGTCCATAACCTAATGTAGCTGCCATATAAACTGATCTTGGGTCTTGACTTCTTGGGCCTCTAGAGAGCGCAATTCTTATCCGATTTGCCTGAAATTTTGTACGACGGATCCTCTCATGACCATCAATATACGTGTTGATATAATTATGGTCTGAATCGGTCTATAGCCCGATACAGCTCCCATATAAACCGATCTGTCTATTTTACTTCTTGGTCCCCCAAAGGGCGCAATTTTTATTCGAATTGGCAGACATTTTACACAGGTCTCCAACTTATAATATAATTGTGATCTAAACCGGATCATATCTTAATATCGCTCTAATAGCAGAGCAAATATTTTCTTATATCCTTTTTTTGCCTAGGAAGAGATGGCGGGAAAAGAACTCGACAAATGCGATCCATGGTGGAGGTTATATAAGATTCGGCCCGGCCGAAGTTAGCAAGCTTTTACTTGTTTTATTTAGTTTATTATTGAAAATTTTATATATATTTTCGTTAGTTTTGTTGTTTTTTGGTTCTTTAACCATTTTTTGTGCAATTCATCCCGTATTTTGCAACATTTAAGTATTTCGTTGTTTAACCACGGATGTGGATTTCTTTTTTTAAGGTGATTTTTTACAGTGTATTCGCATTTTTTATATATTTCTTCGAATTTCGTAAAGATGTTGTTGAATAAATCATTGGCATTACTGGTTTGGTTTATTATCATTGTCCAGTCCGTATCTTTTACCAATTGGTTAACTTTTCTATTATTAAGTTTACCTTTTGTATTACCCTATGCATCCTCCAAGCATCCCATTATTGCAAAGCGATCGGCTATTGCCGTCCTTATTACGGCGGCATATGCTCACTCTTTTTCTGTTGCATCTTATAAAAAGATGATCTATACATGTGTTAGATTTTTTTTGTGTCTTTGTATTTGTTTGTATTCTGTGTTCTCATTAATATAAACAGCAATTCCCCCCCTCCTCCTCTTCATTCTCTATTTAAAAATATTGAGTGAAGCCTTCAATTTGATAAAAAGTATTTTCATCTCTTGTTAAATTTATTTCTGTTAGTTTTATTCAATAAATCGTGTTTTATTATGAACATTTTTCGTTTGGCCCAATAAAGCGTTAAAGTTTTTTCGCAATGATCTTATATTTATATGAAGTATTGAAAAAGGATAA
Organism: Stomoxys calcitrans; assembly: GCF_963082655.1. Classification (NCBI taxonomy): domain Eukaryota; kingdom Metazoa; phylum Arthropoda; class Insecta; order Diptera; family Muscidae; genus Stomoxys; species Stomoxys calcitrans. The sequence goes on along the minus strand of NC_081552.1, from coordinate 97,505,042 downwards.
TTTATAATTACATTTTTAGTTTCACTAAAATTGTTTATATATCGCGTGTGTAATCCATTTTTAATTCATAGGAGCTTTAGCTCGCAAAGGATAAGAACAACAGTTTTTGTTTGCACTTAATGTCATTTTTAATCCCCTCCCCCATAGGATGGGGGTTATACTAATTTCGTCATTCTGTTTGTAACAACTCGAAATATTCGTCTGAGACCCTATAAAGTACAACATATGTATTATTGATCGCCGCGACATTTTATGTCGATCTAGCCATGTCCGTCCGTCTGTCTGTCGAAAGCACGCTAACTTCCGAAGGAGTAAAGCTAGCCGCTTGAAATTTTACACAGATACTTCCTATTAGTGTAGGTCGGTTGTGTAGGTCGATAAATGGGCCATATCGGTCCATGTTTTGATAAAGCTGCCATATAAACCGATTGTGGGTCTTGAGCCTGTAGGGTGCGCAATTCTTATCCGATTGGAATGAAATCTTGCACGACGTGTTTTGTTACGATATCCAACAACTGCGCCAAGTATGGTTCAAATCGGTCCATCACCTGATATAGCTGCAATATAAACCGATCTTGGGTCTTGACTTCTTGAGCCTCTAGAGTGCGCAATTCTTATCCAATTGGAAATAAATTTTTCACGACGCGTTTTGTTATAATTTCCAACAACTGTACCAAGTATGGTTCAAATCGGTTCATAACCTGATATAGCTGTCATATAAACCGATCTTGGGTCTTGGTTTCTTGAGCCTCTAGAGTGCGCAATTTTTATCCGATTTTAATGAAAGTTTGCACGACGTGTTTCGTTATGATATCCAACAACTGTACCAAGTATGGTTCAAATCGGTCCATGCTATAGCTGTCATATAATTCCTATCTGATTTGGCTGAAATTTTGCATGACTTATTTTATTCTTACTTTCAACAACTGTGTCAAATAAGGTTCAAGTCGGTTCATAACCTGATATAGCTGCCATATAAACCGATCTGGGATTTTGATTTCTTGAGCCGTTAGAGGTCACAATAATTATCCGATTTGCCTAAGATTTTGTACGACGGGTCCTCTCATGACCCTCAACATACGTGTTTATTATGGTCTGAATCTGTCTATAGCCAGATACAGCTCCCATATAAATCAATCTCTCTATTTTACTTCTTGAGCCCCCAAAGGGCGCTATTCTTATTCGAATTGGCTGACATTTTACACAGGTCTCCAACATTTAATTTAATTGTGGTCCAAACCGGACCATATCTTGATATCGCTCTAATAACATTCCTCATTCAGATATTGAGATAACTTTTCACGATGTTAACTGCCTACATAAAACACAACTTAGAAACAGTAACGATTATTGTACAACAAAGATTGAAGTAGCTGATACATCTTATATTGGGTTGCCCAAAAAGTAATTGCGGATTTTTCATATAGTCGGCGTTAACAAATTTTTTCATAGCTTGTGACTCTGTAATTGCATTCTTTCTTCTGTCAGTTATCAGCTGTTACTTTTAGCTTGGTTTAGAACAAAAGTGTAAAAAAGTATAATTAATTAAAGTTCATTCTAAGTTTTATTAAAAATGCATTTACTTTCTTTTAAAAAATCCGCAAGTACTTTTTGGGCAACCCAATATATAACAAGTAAAAGCGTGCTAAGTTCGGCCGGGCCGAATCTTATATACCCTCCACCATGGATCGCATTTGTCGAGTTCTTTTTCCGGAATCTCTTCTTAGGCAAAAAAGGATATAAGAAAAGAGTTGCTCTGCTATTAAAACGATATCAAGATATGGTCCGGTTCGGACCACAATTAAATTATATGTTGGAGACCTGTGTAAAATGTCAGCCAATTCGTATAAGAATTGCGTCCATTGGGGCTCACGAAGTTAAATAGAGAGAGCGATTTATATGGGATCTGTATCGGGCTATAGACCGATTCAGACCATAATAAACACGTTTGTTGATGGTCATGAGAGGATCCGTCGTACAAAATTTCAGGCATATCGGATAATAATTGCGACCTCTAGGGGTCAAGAAGTCAAGATCCCAGATAGGTTTATATGGCAGCTATATCAGGTTATGAACCGATTTGAACCTTATTTGACACAGTTGTTGAAAGTAAAAATAAAATACGTCATGCAAAATTTCAGCCAAATCGGATAGGAATTGCGGCCTCTAGAAGCTCAAGAAGTCAAATCCCCAGATCTGTTTATATGACAGCTATATCAGGTTATGGACCGATTTCAACCATACTTGGCACAGTTATTGGATATTATAACGAAATATTTCGTGCAAAATTTCATTTCAATCGGATGAGAATTGCGCACTCTAGAGGCTCAAGAAGTCAAGACCCAAGATCGGTTTATATGGCAGCTATATCAGGTTATGGACCGATTTGAACCATACTTGGCAGTTGTTGGATATAATAACAAAACACGTCGTGCAAAATTTCATTTTAATCCGATAAGAATTGCGCACTCTAGAGGCTCAAGAAGTCAAGACCCAAGATCGGTTTATATGGCAGCTATATCAGGTTATGGACCGACTTCAACCATACTTGGCACGGTTGTTGGATATAATAACGAAACACGTCGTGCAAAATTTCATTCCAATCGGATAAGAATTGCGCCTTCTAGAGGCTCAAGATGTCAAGACCCAAGATCGGTTTATATGGCAGCTATCCCAGGTTATGGACCGATTTGTATCATACTTGGCACAGTTGTTGGATACTATAAAAAAACACGTCGTGCAAAAAAAAAGTCAAGACCCAAGATCGGTTTATATGGCAGCTATATCAAAACATGGACCGATATGGCCCATTTACAATACCAACCGACCTACACTAATAAGAAGTATTTGTGCAAAATTTCAAGCGGCTAGCTTTACTCCTTCGGAAGTTAGCGTGCTTTCGACAGACAGACGGACGGACGGACGGACGGACGGACAGACGGACGGACGGACAGACGGACGGACATGGCTAGATCGACATAAAATGTCACGACGATCAAGAATATATATACTTTATGGGGTCTCAGACGAATATTTCGAGTAGTTACAAACAGAATGACGAAATTAGTATACCCCCCATCTTATGGTGGAGGGTATAAAAATCAATTTGTCTTTGTTTGTAGATTTGTTTGTTTGTTTGTATGATTGTGTGTTCCTTATAAACTCAGAAACGGCTGAACCGATTTTCTTGAAATTTTCACAGATGGTGCATAATGATCCCGTGGTGAGAATGGGGTCGCCTCACCCCAAAAACCTCCCCCAAAGGGTACACATTTACGACCATAGCCACATGGGGCTCAAATGAAAAGTCTTTGAGAGTTAAGCACGAATATGATATCAATATTCGGGAAAAGTGTCTATGGGGCCACCCCACCCCCACAACACCACCCAAATAATAAGTATTTGCTGACTTTTGCAATATGAGGAATAATAGGATTTTTAAAGTGGAACACGAATCCGATATATATTTTCAAGGCCAACTTACTGAGTGGCCGCCCATCCCCCAAAACACCCCCCAAGCCGGTCACGTTTGCCGACTATGGAAATATGGGGCTCAAATTAAAGGTATTTTGAGTAGACCACGTATCTGATATCAACATTAGGGACCGACTGTCTAGGGGACGTTCCACCACCATAACAACCACCAAGTAGAGTGGACTTAAATGGAAAGTATTAGGCAGTAGATTACAAATATGGCATAAAACATTAGGTTCAAGTAATGGGAGGTCGCCCATCCCTAAATACCCCCAAATAGGCATATTAGACGACTATGGCTATATGGAACTCAAATGAAAAGTATATGGAGTAGGTTTCGAATGTGACATTAAAAATTGTGTTCAAATCTAGGTGGCGCTTTTCCTCCTAAAGATGATTCAAATGGGTTATGACAATAACGCATTATGACAATATGGGACTCAAATGAAAGGTATTTGAAAGCACAAAACGAATTTAATATCTAATTTTGGAGCCAAGTGCTTTGGGGTACGCCCTAAAGCACCCCTTAAGCTGAACTTCATTTCCGTTGGGAATAAAGAACTTTTTTGGAGAACATTTTTTAAATGACCATGCATGGCATTGTACCTCGCAAATGTGGCCAACATTAAGAGGGGATAAAAACCGCTTTGTCCGATGTTCTTGCCAGGATTCGAACGCGTTCAGCGTCATAGGCTACAATGGCACGAATTCGATATCCGCATTCAGGGCGAAGTGTCGCCACCGTAAAAAGATAATAGAGAGTTAAGAACGTCGTAGCGGAGCTGGCCCGCTTCGGCTAGTATACAATAAAATATAGGAAATGTGTAGATTGTTATTTTGAAGCTTAAAATTTGAGGTTTCTTTCAGTAGTTACAAAATTGTAGTTTGAAACTAGCAGACGGTGTTTGGTTATATCATTAAACTTATTTCTCTGAATTCATATATATCCTAATATAATTCGATTTTGACCATAGTCGGCGCAGGTATCGAGGGCAAGTCACTGCACCAAATTTCAGCAGAATTGGCTGAAAGATGCGCCTTCTATAGGATCAAAACCTCCAATCAGCACGTCGGCTTATAAAGTCCGATATTGACCCTATTCCGTCCGAATATTGCAGACCAGCGAAATCGGATAATAAATGCAGCTGTTTTGGGCTTAAAACCCTCAATCGGCTTGGGCTTAAAACCCTCAGATCGTTCTATATGGCATATATATTTAAATATAGTCCGATTTTGGCCCATTCTTAAGTTTGAGTTCTTAACGTGCGTTTGGGAAAAGTATGGATCTGTCTCAAATTTCAGCTCGATATCTTAATTTTTGAAGGCTGTAGCGTGATTACAACAGACGGACGGACAGACACGAGGACATCATAAAATCATCTAAGAATTTTGGGACGAAGAATATTGGAATTGGATATTTCAAAGTGTTTCAATTCCGTTTGAATCCATCCTATGGTGGTGGGTATAAAAATACAATATTGATAAAAATCTACCAAAATCGAAATGGGCTGTCCATCCGACCAAACTCTAAAGTTGAAAGTAAATCCTACCAAATTTGGTAAAAAAAAAGCCCAATGATTTCAATTCAAAATCGAGTTTCTTAAATTCAGAATTCTCTCTCTCTCTCTCTCTATACCTCTTCGATATGTTCAAGTTCTCCTGGTAAGAAAAAATTAATTAATCAACAAATCATGAAATATTTTCGTATGTATGTAGATACATATGAATGTACAATGGAAATGGGGTTAAGAACATTCGGTTGTGTCATGCCTATATCTCAATTTCTAGCTTCCGGTCGTTGGTGTTCCATTGTCTTGTTTTGTGTTATTTATCGCTTTTTAGCTTCATAGCAAAAATTACTTTCATTTGGATTTCTACACGAAATGTCACTTAATGTCAACACAGCAATAATACAAATGTACACGAACAGTAAAATAAATACAAGAACACACACTCAAACATATATACTGAAGTTGGTACTTACTCGCAAATATGAACAACATACAGTCACACTCACATACGAATATATGAGGAACGTGAACCACTTGCGAACGTAAGGATATATACCGAAATTATGTTTGTAAAAGTAAATATAGTTGTTATTGGAAAAATGTTGGTGTGTAAGCATTTATGGAGATATGCATGTATGTGTATATGTACACCCTACAAACATTTTTCATAATTTTGAAAGAGCATTCATCCCCTCGCTGAAAAAACAATCTTCTGGAAGATTTTTACGCAATTGTTCTTCCCTATGAGTCACGAAAAACTCTTCAACGATATCATTAGAAAATCCGTTGCGTGTGCGGATGTTTTAGCAACTCTTCGCAGCGAATTTCTTAAAACCCATTGCGTTAAAATCGTTTGTATCAGCAGTGAAACACTATTCTAGGTTATCATTGGACAATCCTTTGCGTGTGCGGAAGTTTTAGCATCTTTTCGCGGCGACTATTACGCAACCCTATGCGTTATAATCGTCCAGAAGATTTGCTCATAAATCGCATGAGTTAACTTTTTGGGATGGTTGCTATTGCCAAGCTACGAAGTCTGACCGGAGACTTTAATCTGGTACCACGGGTGTCAGGAGCCCCTGGAACTTTGGTTCCAGCCTGACAATGGTGAGGCCCCATTGGGAAGCAACGTGGTGGCTGTGGTTTGTACCCAAATCGCGGGTAGAGCATAAGCTCGGCGTGGAGTTGCGTTTTCACCCGGAGGCCGTGACCCATAGATCGGAAGGAGTTTTAGGTAGTGCTCCGCTCCTAACCAAGGAGGTGAACACATCCAAATACGTGGGATCAAATTGGTACTCATGTGTGGGTTCCCACATGTGGGGGCGTTGGTAGACGCATTGTATTCACCCTTGCGCCTCGCAGGTTTGGGCCGTGATGGCAGGTATCTGCGTAAAACTCGACATTCGTGTCAAGCCTGGTGCGTTTAAAGCTTGTGTTGAATTATGTTATTCGATGTTTGATTTGAGCAGACAACTTCCACAATACCAAACAGAATTCTCAATTGGTTTATATGATGATTAGTGCTTAGTATGACGAATATGACGAGTAATACAAACAATTTTTTTAAGCTTTTTCGTAGTCGTTACTTCATCGATCAACAACTAATCTTGATATGCATTTTACGATCATCAAATAACGCGCAACTCTTTCCAAACATTATTTAATAAATATTCCAAAACACTTATTTGTTTCTCGTCCAGGAGATTAATGTGCAACTCTTCTAGAAGAGTGTTTTATAAATCTTTCACAACACCAATTTGTTACTTGTCCACACTATACTTGAGCGATTCTGAATTCATCCGTGACACTTCCGACTTACTCTTAAGCAACTCATATAGAAGATACGCGGAACACTCTTCCAGAAGAATTGTCTTGAGGACACAAACCCTCACCACTGGGGAATCGTCTACGATTCTTAGAAGCGCTCGTCCGCGATCATAACCTTCTTCTAAAAGGTTCACGGAAGATTGTTTGGCGATCAAAAATGTTTCCAGGGTATAAATTTGTGATGTGTGGAAATGTTACTATATTGGTATTTCTGTCATTGTACTAATGTCGTTGTTGTTTTTAAACAAAATAAAGAGTAAGTTGTTATTGTTGTTGTCTTTTTAATAAGGTTTTTTACTCTTCGAACATTGTTTTCCTTCTTGTTACACTCATTGACATATAAAAAGATATGAAAACTTATCCACACCTGAAATATTCATAGGATGTCCTGAAAATACAGATTTATGGGAAATATCTGTAGAAACAAAAATATTATAGTCTAACACAATATATTGGGATGCCCAAAAAGTAATTGCGGATTTTTTAAAAGAAAGTAAATGCATTTTTAATAAAACAAAATGAACTTTAATCAAATATACTTTTTTACACTTTTTTTCCAAAGCAAGCTAAAAGTAACAGCTGATAACTGACAGAAGAAAGAATGCAATTACAGAGTCACAAGCTGTGAAAAAATTTGTCAACGACGACTATATGAAAAATCCGCAATTACTTTTTGGGCAACCCAATACAAATATTGAATGTCTACGATTGATATCACCCTCACCTCAATCTATCTCCTATTTACTTAGGCCCAAAGGTGGATATCAAATTTATGTTGAACTTTCAAACAATTCGATAAATATTCCAGCCAAATCCTTACAGCCCTATTCTGAATTACAATTCCCTGGGAGTTTTTATACCCTCCACCATAAGATGGGGTTTATACTAATTTCGTCATTCTGTTTGTAACTACTCGAAATATTCGTCTGAGACCCCATAAAGTATATAAAGGGTGATTTTTTTGAGGTTAGGATTTTCATGCATTAGTATTTGACAGATCACGTGGGATTTCAGACATGGTGTCAAAGAGAAAGATGCTCAGTATGCTTTGACATTTCATCATGAATAGACTTACTAACGAGCAACGCTTGCAAATCATTGAATTTTATTACCAAAATCAGTGTTCGGTTCGAAATGTGTTCATTCACCGTAACGTTGCGTCCAACAGCATCTTTGAAAAAATACGGTCCAATGATTCCACCAGCGTACAAACCACACCAAACAGTGCATTTTTCGGGATGCATGGGCAGTTCTTGAACGGCTTCAGGTTGCTCTTCACTCCAAATGCGGCAATTTTGCTTATTTACGTAGCCATTCAACCAGATATGAGCCTCATCGCTGAACAAAATTTTTCGATAAAAAAGCGGATTTTCTGCCAACTTTTCTAGGGCCCATTCACTGAAAATGATTTGCAAGCGTTGCTCGTTAGTAAGTCTATTCATGATGAAATGTCAAAGCATACTGAGCATCTTTCTCTTTGACACCATGTCTGAAATCCCACGCGATCTGTCAAATACTAATGCATGAAAATCCTAACCTCAAAAAAATCACCCTTTATATTCTTGATCGTCGCGACATTTTATGTCGATCTAGCCATGTCCGTCCGTCCGTCCGTCTGTCTGTCGAAAGCACGCTAACTTCCTAAGGAGTAAAGCTAGCCGCTTGAAATTTTGCACAAATACTTCTTATTAGTGTAGGTCGGTTGGTATTGTAAATTGGCCATATCGGTCCATGTTTTGATATAGCTGCCATATAAACCGATCTTGGGTCTTGACTTCTTGATCCTCTAGAGTGCGCAATTCTTACCTGATTAGAATAAAATTTTGCACGACGACTTTTGTTATGATATCCAACAACTGTGCCAAGTATGGTTAAAATCGGTCCATAACCTGATATAGCTGCCATATAAACCGATCTTGAGTCTTGACTTCTTGAGCCTCTAGAGTGCGCAATTCTTATCCGATTGGAATGAAATTCTGCACGACGTGTTTTGTTACGATATACAATAACTGTGCCAAGTATGGTTGAAATCGGTTCATAACCTGATATAGCTGTCATATAAACCGATCTTGGGTCTTGATTTCTTGAGCTTCTAGAGTGCGCAATTCTTATCCGATTGGAATGAAATTTTGCAGGGTGTGTTTTGTTATAATATCCAACAACTGTGCCAAGTATGGTTCGAATCGGTCCATAACCTGATATAGCTGCCATATAAACCGATCTTGGGTCTTGACTTCTTGAGCCTCTAGAGTGCGCAATTCTTATCCGATTGGAATGAAATTTTGCACGACGTGTTATGATATCCAACAACTGAGCTAAGTATTGTTCAAATCGGTCCATAACCTGATATAGCTGCCATATAAACCGATCTTGGGTCTTGACTTCTTGAGCCTCTAGAGTGCGCAATTCTTATCCGATTGGGATGAAATTTTGCACGACGTGTTTTGTTATGGTATCCAACAACTTTGCTACGTATTGTTCGCATCGGTTCATAACCTGATATAGCTGCCATATAAACCAATCTTGGGTCTTGACTTCTTGAGCTTCTAGAGGGCGCAATTCCTATCCGATTTGGTTGACAATTTTCATGAAGTATTTTATTCTTACTTTCAACAACTGTGTCAAATAAAGTTCAAATAGGTTCATAACCTGATATAGCTGCCATATGAACCGATCTTAGGTCTTGACTTCTTGAACTTCTTGAGTGCGCAATTATTATCCGATTTGCTGAAATTTTGTACGACGGATTTCTCATTACCATCAACATACGTGTTTATTATGGTTTGAATCGGTTTATAGCCCGATACAGCTCCCATATAAATCGATCTCTCTATTGTACTTCTTGAGCCGCCAAAGGGCGCAATTCTTTTTCGAATTGGCTGAAATTTTATACAGGACCATATCTTGATATCGCTCTAATAGCAGAGCAAATCTTTTCTTATATCCTTTTTTTGCCTAAGAAGAGATCCCGGGAGATGAACTCGACAAATGCGATCCATGGTGGAGGGTATGTAAGATTCGGCCCGGCCGAACTTAGCACGCTTTTACTTGTTTTCCCTACTCCCTTTTCCCCTATTCCGAATGACAATTTTCTGGAAGTTTTTCCTTTCTCCCTTTTCCCTTATTCAAACCAAACTTCGAAAAAGGGAAATAAACAATAAAACTTGGGAAAAACTCTCCCAAACAAATGAAAGGCAGTTTGAATAAAATATTTTGATTTTAAATGTAACAAAACTATCTGACCCGGGCCCGCTGCGCTGCGCCTTTTTTTTACTTTATATGGAACAAAAGTTTCTTTGGAATATTTATTTTCGCTTGACTTAACAGTTTAACAATATAAGTGCCTTTATCTGAATCCCATATGATCTTTATTGGTCTACGAATTTAAGTTTGGATGTAAGGTGTACTCCATTCTTAAAATACTTAATTTCAGCCCGATATTCTCATGATGTCTGATTGAGTGGTGTTTTCGGGGGAGAGCTGGTCCCCAGGCACTTGGCCTTGAAAAACTATCAGCAATGTGCTCTTCTCTCAAATACCATTTATTTAAACCTCATATTGCCATTGGCTTAAGAGGAGTTTACAGGATGAGGCGTCCTCCAAACACATGGCCCCAAAATAGGTTATCAAATTCGTTTTCTAATCTCAAATACCTTTCGTTTGAGCCACATATTTGCATGGTCGAAAAAATGCTTTTCTTTGGGGGTGTTTTGGAAAAGGGGTGATGCCCTAAATACATGCTCCTACATTTGGATATCAAATTCGTATTCTACTCCCAAATACCTTTATTTGAGACCCATATTGCGATGGTCGCCAAAAAATTGCTGTTTGTGGGGTATTTTGGAAAAGGGGTAGACCCCCAGACAATTGGTCCCGAAAATGGGTATCAATTCTTGCTCTACCCCCCAGTACCCCTCATTTAAGATCCACATATATCTATATATCATTTATTTGAACCCCATATTTCCATTGCCCTCAAAATTGGATATCAAATTCGTTTTCTAATCTCATTTAAACTCCTTATTGAAGAAGTCAGCAAATATGTCCGGTTTGGGGTATTGGCCCTAAAAACTATAAATATTTAATTCCACTCTCTTTAAGACCCAAATTGTCTTGGTGAGCAAATACGTCCTATTTGGGGGTTGTTATGATGGTGGGACGTCCACTAGACAGTTGGCCCCTAATGTTGATATCAGATACGTGGTCTACTCCCACATACCTTTAATTTGAGCCCCATATTTCCATAGTCGGCAAACATGACCGGCTTGGGGGATGGACGGCCACTCAGTGAGTTGGCCTTGAAAATATATATCGGATTCGTGTTCCACTTTGAGCCTCATATTGCAATAGTCAGAAAATATTTACTACTTGGGTGGTGTTGTGGGGGTGGGGGTGGTTCCATAGACACTTTTCCCGAATATTGATATCAAATTCGTGCTTTACTCCCAAAGACCTTTCATTTGAGCCCCATATTGCTGTGGTCGTAAATTTGTCCCCTTTGGGGGATGTTTTTGGTGAGAGACAGCCCCCCAAAAACTTGGTCCCATATTTGGATATCAGATTCGTATTCTACATTCAAATACCTTTTATTTAAGCCCCATATTCCCATGGTCAGTAAATAAGTCCAGTTTGGGGGGGTGTTTTGGGAAATGGGTAGACCCCCAGAAACGTGGTCCCACTTTTGGATATCAGATTCGTATTCTACTCGCAAATACCTTTCATTTGACTCCCATATTGCCATGGTCGGTAATTATGTCCAATTTAGGGGTGTTTTGGGGCTTGGGGTGGTAGGGGGACCACTTGGTCCGACAATTGGATACCAGATACGTTTTCTTATCCTAAATACCTTTCATTTAAGTCCCATATTGTCATGATTGTTCTAAATATATGTTTGGTTGGTTTTAGGGTGGGGCAGCCCCCATGAGTACCCCATCCGAAATTTGGACACCAAATTTTTATACCCTCCACCATAAGATGAGGGGTATACTAATTTCGTCATTCTGTTTGTAACTACTCGAAATATTCGTCTGAGACCCCATAAAGTATATATATTCTTGATCGTCGTCACATTTTATGTCGATCTAGCCATGTCCGTCCGTCTGTCCGTCCGTCTGTCTGTCGAAAGCACGCTAACTTCCGAAGGAGTTAAGCTAGCCGCTTGAAATTTTGCACAAATACTTCTTATTAGTGTAGGTCGGTTGGTATTGTAAATGGGCCATATCGGTCCATGTTTTGATATAGCTGCCATATAAACCGATCTAGGGTCTTGACTTCTTGAGCCTCTAGCGTGCGCAATTCTTAACCGATCAGAATGAAAATTTGCACGACGTGTTTTGCTATGATATCCAACAACTGTGCCAAGTATGGTTCAAATCGGTCCATAACCTGATATAGCTGTCATATAAACCGATCTTGGGTCTTGACTTCTTGAGCCTCTAGCGTGCGCAATTCTTATCTGATCAGAATGAAATTTTGCACGACGTGTTTTGTTATTATATCCAACAATTGTGCCAAGTATGGTTCCAATAGAACCATAACCTGATATAGCTGCCATATAAACCGATCTTGGGTCTTGAATTCTTGAGCCTCTAGAGTGCGCAATTCTTATCCGATTGAAATGAAATATTGCACGACGTGTTTTGTTATGATACCCAACAACTGTGCCAAGAATGGTTTAAATCGGTCCATAACCTGATATAGCTGCCATATAAACCGATCTTGGGTCTTGACTTCTTAAGCCTTTAGAGGGCACAATTCTTATCCGATTTGAATGAATTTTTGCACGAAGTATTTCGTTATGATATCCAACAACTGTACGAAGTATGGTTCAAATCGGTCCATAACCTGATATAGCTGTCATATAAACTGATCTGGGGATTTGGCTTCTTGAGCTTGTAGAGGGCGCAATTCCTATCCGATTTGGCTTAAATTTTGCATGACGTATTTTATTTTTTACTTTCAACAACTGTGTCAAATAAGGTTCAAATCGGTTCATAACTTGATATAGCTGCCATATAAACCGATCTGGGATCTTGACTTCTTGACCCCTAGAGGTCGCAATTATTATCCGATATGCCTGAAATTTTGTACGACGGATCCTCTCATGACCATCAACAAACGTGTTTATTATGGTCTGAATCGGTCTATAGCCCGATACAGATCCCATATAAATCGTTCTTTCTATTTTACTTCGTGAGCCCCAATGGGTGCAATTCTTATACGAATTGGCTGAAATTTTACACAGGTCTCCAACATATAATTTAATTGTGGTCCGAACCGGACCATATCTTGATATCGTTTTAATAGCAGAGCAACTCTTTTCTTATATCCTTTTTTGCCTAAGAAGAGATGCCGGGAAAACAACTCGACAAATGCGATCCATGGTGGAGGGTATATAAGATTCGGCCCGGCCGAACTTAGCACGCTTTTACTTGTTATTTATTATGTAGTACCCTATTTTTATCACGGAGTCATTATGCACCATCTGTGAGAATTTCAAGAAAATCGGTTTAGCCGTTTCTGAATCCATGAGGAACACACAAACATACAAACAAACAAACAAACAAACATACAAACAAACACAAATTGATTTTTATACCCTCCACCATAGGATGGGGGTTAGCCCCCATTTAGTTAATTTCGTCATTCTGTTTGTAACTGCTTGAAATATTCGCCCGAGACCCCATAAAGTATATTTGTTATGTTATGATATCAAACAACTGCGCCAAGTATGGTTCAAATCGGCCCATTACCTGATATAGCGGTCATATAAATTGATCTGGGGACTTGACTTCTTGAGCATCTAGAGGGCGCAATCCCTATCCGATTTGGCTGAAATTTTGCATGACGTATTTTATTCTTACTTTCAACAACTATGTCAAATAAGGTTCAAATCGGTTCATAACCTGATATAGCTGCCATATAAACCGATCTGGGACCTTGACTTTTGAGCCTATAGAGGTCGCAATTATTATTCGATTTGCCTGAAATTTTGTACGACTGATTCTCTCATGACCATCTACATACGTGTTTATTATGGTCTGAATCGGTCTATAGCCCGATACAGCTCCCATATAAATCGATCTCTCTATTTTACTTCTTGAGCCCCCAAAGGGGCACAAGTCTTATTCTCCAACATATAATTTTATTGTGGTCCAAACCGGACCATATTTTGATATCGCTCTCATCGCAGAGCAAATCTTTTCTTATATCTTTTTTATACCCTCCACCATAGGATGGGGGTATACTAATTTTGTCATTCTGTTTGTAACTACTCGAAATATTCGTCTGAGATCCCATAAAATATATATATTCTTGATCGTCGTGACATTTTGTGTCGATCTAGGCATGTCCGTCCGTCCGTCTGTCTGTCGAAAGCACGCTAACTTCCGAAGGAGTAAAGCTAGCCGCTTGAAATTTTGCACAAATACTTCTTATTAGTGTAGGTCGGTTGGTATTGTAAATGGGCCATATCGGTCCATATTTTGATATATCTGCCATATAAACCGATCTTGGGTCTTGACTTCTTGATCATCTAGAGTGCGCAATTCTTATCCGATTGGAATGAAATTTTGCGCGACATGTTTTGTTATGATATCTAACAACTGTGCCAAGTATGGTTCGGTCTATAGCCCGATACAGCTCCCATATAAATCGATCTCTCTATTTTACTTCTTGAGCCCCCAAAGGGCGCAATTACTATTCGAATTGGCTGACATTTTGCACAGGTCTCCAACATATAATATAATTGTGGTCCGAACCGGACCATATCATGATATCGCTCTAATAGCAGAGCAAATATTTTCTTATATCCTTTGTTTGCCTAAAAAGAGATACAGTCGCAAGTGCTCGACAAATGCGATCCATGGTGGAGGGTATAAAAGATTGGGCCCGGCCGAACTTAGCACGGTTTTACTTGTTTTGCCTAAGAAGAGATGCGGGGAAAAGAACTCGACAAATGCGATCCATGGTGAAGGGTATATAAGATTCGGCCCGGCCGAACTTAGCACTTTTTTACTTGTCATATATAAGATGTGGACCTCAAATGAAAGGTATTGGGGAGTAGATCACGAAATTGATACCCACTTTCGGAACCAATTTTCTGAGTGTCTACCCTTTCCCCAAAAACAACCCACAACAGCAATTATTTACTGACCCACGCAATATGGGGCGCAAATAAAGGTATTTGGGATTAGAATACGAATTTGATATCCAAATGTAGGACCATGTATTTATCATCATCACCCCTTTTCCAAAACACCCCCAAAGAAAAGTATTTTTTCGACCATGCAAATATGTGGCTCAAATGAAAGGTATTTGAGATTAGAAAACGAATTTGATAACCTATTTTGGGGCCATGTGTTTGGAGGACGCCTCATCCTGGAAACTCCTCTTAAGCCAATGGCAATATGGGGTTTAACTAAATGGTATTTGAGAGAAGAGCACAATGCTGATATTTTTTCAAGGTTAAGTGCCTGAGGACCACCTCTCCCCCGAAAACACCACTCAATCAGACATCATGAGAATATCGGGCTGAAATTAAGTATTTTAAGAATGGAGTACACCTTACATCCAAACTTAAATTCGTAGACCAATAAAGATCATTCAGATAAAGGCACTTATATTGTTAAACTGTTAGTCAAGTTAGCATGGTATTTTACTAAGAGATCTTTAATTGTCGAAAATAAATATTCCAAGGAAACTTTTGTTTCATATAAAGTAAAAGAAGGCGCAGCGGAGCAGGCGCGGATCAGCTAGTTTTGTATATAAAAATCAATTTGTGTTTGTTTGTAAATTTGTTTGTTTGTATGTTTGTATGATCCTTATAGACTCAGAAACGGCTGAAGCGATTTTCTTGAAATTTTCACAGATGGCGCATAATGACCCCATGGTGAAAATAGGGTACTACATGTTTTGATATCTGAAGGAGGGGCGGACACTCCCCATTACCCTAATTTTCAGAAACGCCAGATCTCGGAGATGGGTTGTGCGATTTACGCGAAATTTTGTGTGCTCTCATACAGTACCCTAAAAATAAAAATTTGGGTGTCCAAATTTCGGATGGGGTACCTAGGGGGGCCGCCCCACCCTAAAAGCAACAAACATATATTTAAACCAATCACGACAATATGGGATTCAAATGAAAGGTATTAAGGACAACAAAACGTATCTGATATCCAATTGTCGGACAATGTGCTAGGGGGAGCACCCCAACGTCCAAAACACCCCCAAATCGGACATATTTACCGACCATGACAATATGGGACTCTAATGAAAGGTATTTGCTAGTAGAATACGAATCTGATATCCAAAAGTGGGACCACGTTTCTGGGGGTCGACCCCTTTCCCAAAACACCCCCCAAACAGAACTTATTTACTGACCATGGGGATAACGGTATTTGCATGTAGAATACGAATCTGATATCCAAATATGGGACCAAGTGTTTAATGGGCCGCCTTTCACCAAAAACATCCACCAAAGGGGACAAATTTACGACCATAGCAATATGGGGCTCAAATGAAAGGTCTTTGGGAGTAAAGCATGAATTTTATATCAATATTCGCGAAAAGTGTCTATGGGGCCACCCCACCCCACAACACCACCCAAATAGTAACTATTTTTTTACTATTGCAATATGAGGCTCAAATAAGAGGGTTTTTAAAGGGGAACACGAATCCGATATATATTTTCAAGGCCAACTCACTGAGTGAACGACCATCCCCAAAACTCCCCCCAAGCTGGTCATGTTTGCCGACTATGGGGCTCAAATTAAAAGTATGTGGGAGTAGACTACGTATCTGATATCAACAGGGGCCAACTGTCTAGCGGACGTCCCACCACCATAACAACCCCCAAATAGGACGTATTTGCTCACCAAGACAATTTGGGTCTTAAAGAGAGTGGAACTAAATATTTATAGTTTTTAGGCTCAATACCCCAAACCGGACATATTTGCTGACTTTTGCTATAAGAAGTTTTAATGAGATTAGAAATCGAATTTGATATCCAACTTTGAGGGCAATGGCAATATGGGGTTCAAATAGTTGATATATAGGTATATGAGAATAGAGTACGTTGCCGATATATGTAAATGGAGAATAAATCAGGACCAATTTTCTGGTGGTCTACCCCTTTCCCAAAATACCCCACCAACAGCAAGTTTTTATTGACCATCCCAATATGGGTCTCAAATAAAGGTATTTGGGAGTAGAAAAAGAATTTGATATCCAAATGTAGGACCATGTATTTGGGCATCACCACTTCCACAAAACACCCCCCAAAAGTTTAACATTTTTCGACCATGCCAATATGTGGCTCAAACGAAAGGTATTTGAGATTAGAAAAAGAATTTGATAACCTATTTTGGGGCCATGTGTTTGGGGGACGCCTCATCCTGTAAACTCCTCTTAAGCCAATGGGGTTTAAATAAATGGTATATGAAAGAAGAGCACAATGCTGTTATTTTTTCAGGGTCAAGTGTCAGGGGGACCACCTCACCCCCGAAAACACCACTAAATCAGATATCATAAGAGAAGCGGGCTGAAATGAAGTATTTTAAGAATGGAGTACACCTTACATGAGAACTTAAATTCGTAGACCAATAAAGATCATATGGGATTCAGATAAAGGCACTTATATTGTTAAACAGTTAGTCAAGTTAGCATGGTATTCCAAGGAAACTTTTGTTCCATATAAAGTAAAAGAAGAAGAAAAAAATGAGGTATCTTTACCAATTTCACAGCAACAGAAGAGTTTTGGGTGGATGTACCATTATTATACCCTCTACCATAGGATGGGGGGTATACTAATTTCGTCACTCTGTTTGTAACTACTCGAAATATTCGTCTGCGACCCCATAAAGTATATATATTCTTGATCGTCGCAACATTTTATGACGATCTACAATAGATATGTCGGTCCGTCCGTCCGGTTGTCTGTCGAAAGCACGCTAACTTTCGTTGTAAAGCTAGCCGCTTGAAATTTTGCACAAATACTTTTTATTAATGTAGGTCGGTTGGTATTGTAAATGGGCCATATCGGTCCATGTTTTGATATAGCTGCCATATAAACCGATCTTGGGTCTTGACTTCTTGAGCCTCTAGAGTGCGCAATTCTTATCCGATTGGAATGAAATTTTGCACCACGTGTTTTGTTATGATATCCAACAACTGTGCCAAGTATGGTTCAAATTGGTTTATAACCTGATATAGCTGTCGTATAAACCGATCTTGGGTCTTTACTTCTTGAGCTCCTAGAGGGCGCAATTCTTATCCGATTTGAAAGAATTTTTGCACGAAGCATTTTGTTATGATATCCAATTGTGCTAAGTATGGTTCAAATCGGTTCATAACCTGATATAGCAGTCATATAAACAGATCTTGGGACTTGACTTCTTGAGCATCTAGAGGGCTCAATTCCTATCCGATTTGGCTGAAATTTTTACACGGGTCTCCAACATATAATTTAATTGTGGTCCAAACGGGACAATATCTTGATATCGCTCTAATAGCAGAGCAAATCTTTTCTTATATCCTTTTTTTGCCTAAGAAGAGATGCCGGGAAAAGAACTCGACAAATGCGATCCATGGTGGAGGGTATAAAGGATTCGGCCCGGCCGAACTTAGCACACTTTTACTTGTTAAATTTTCGATACATTTATTCTACATTTACGGAAGCATAACTAGACCTTAAATCAGAATCACAATATTTGTTACTATGAAAGCTTATTATTTAAAGTATTGATGAAAACGAAAATAAAAATATTTTTTACATTTCGTGTTTTCATAGAAGAGAACTGAGTCCCAGTTCAGCAAATTTTAGAAAGCCACAAAGTAAGCATTGAGTTAACTTAATATTGGTCATCTAGTAGGAGGCGTATTAAGTGGCCGCATCAACCCAGCGGATAAGGTGCCTCGATATATTTCTAGAAACTTGCCCTGATCGGTCCAGATTTTGATATAGCTGCCATATAACCGATCTCTCGATTTAAGGTGTCCCCATAATAGGCACATTTATTATCCGATTTCACTGAAATTTGACATAGTGACTTATAGCCTAACTATTTGACATCCGTGTTTAATATGGTTCAGATCGGTCTATATTTGGATGTAGCTGCCAAAAAGACAATTATTGAATCAAAATTGAAAGGTGACTTGTATTTATTATACCACTCAATAGCAGTGCCGAATTTGGTCCAAATCGGACCAATTTTGGATATAGCTGCTATGGGTGCTTAAATAATGCATTTTCCCTCGGATTATTACAAATGGTGATTAACATATATGCCGAGGTGGTGGGTATCCAACGTTCGGCCCGGACAAGTTAAAAACCTTTCTACTTGTTTAAATTGATGTTTGTGTTTGCTGCTGTTATGGTTCTTAAACTTAGCTTTTGTTGTGGAACGGGTCTAACAACCTCAATCGCTGTAAGCTTCACTCAAGGAACTAAGGTCCGTTGTATCGCTCATGAAAATATTAAAAAAACCGCGTCACACTTGTTTTCTTGTCATCGCGCCAGAAGTGTTGTTGAGCTTTGAACTTAAAATATTGACGCCATTATAAAATATTTGTTAAGCAAAATAATAAAATGTTTTAAAACAGTGCAAATTCTAAGGACATTCTACAACAAAAACATGAAAGTCTCTTGTGTGGAACACGATGCTGTGTTGGTGTATTCATATGAAAACCACTTCTGGGAATCAATGGATATCAAATCAACTGCTGAATTCAAAGAATTGAGGGTGATCACGGTGTAACATACTTTTTATACCCACCACCATAGGATGGGGGTATTTTAATCTAGTCATTCCATTTGTAACACCTCGAAATATTCGTAAAATATTTATATTCTTGATCGTCTCGACGTTCTGAGTAGATCTAGCCATGTCCGTCCAACCGTTCGTTCGTCTGTCGAAATCACGATAGCGGTCGAACGCGTAAAGTTAGCCGCTTGAAATATTGCACAGATACTTAATATTAATGTAGGTCCTTGGGGATTGCAAATGGGCCATATCGGTTCAGACTTATATATAGCTCCTATCAGTAACGTAGCCAGGATTCTATTTTTTTTTTTTTTTGGCACATTTTAAAATTTTTCAAAATTGCCAAAATTCTTCTGTTACTGTAAAATTGGTAAAGATACCTCAATCTGTATTTGTATATTTGTAATTTGTGGTGAATACTGGGTGCAGGAACTGGCCAATAGGCGTTGACATTTGGTTGAAGTCAGAGCCCAATTTTGATTGATTGCCAATACACTATTTGAAAGCCGATCCTAATCTTCCAAAGCCTTCAAAATTTTGTTATATTTGCGAATATCTTAGTTTTATAGTGAGAGTTTTGAAGAATCGCCTTCAATATTTCGATGAAAATGTTTCTTTTGCGCTCATTTTTATTTGCTTTCAAACAAGTTGTATTATTTCAACAGGTTATTCTTTGTGCCGATCCGTTCATTTAAACCGAAGCGGTTTTAAATAACTTATTTCCATAAAATTTTACGCAAACAAAACAAATTAAAAATATTAAGCAACTGTAAATTTCAAATATTTAAAAACAAATACGTCTTGACCAATGTTTACGACGAGCCATCTACAATATGTTCTGCTTAAATGATGCCGCTTATTTCTCCTCCGAATCGAACGATCGTTGTTGATGTAAAAGATGTCCGGTTAAAACTGCATCCAACTATTGCCATATATGGCTATTAGCCCTAAAGTTTTCCCAATTTATCTTATATAAAGGGTGATTTTTTTGAGGTTAGGATTTCATGCATTAGTATTTGACAGATCACGTGGGATTTCAGACATGGTGTCAAAGAGAAAGATGCTCAGTATGCTTTGACATTTCATCATGAATAGACTTACTAACGAGCAACGCTTGCAAATCATTGAATTTTATTACCAAAATCAGTGTTCGGTTCGAAATGTGTTCATTCACCGTAACGTTGCGTCCAACAGCATCTTTGAAAAAATACGGTCCAATGATTCCACCAGCGTACAAACCACACCAAACAGTGCATTTTTCGGGATGCATGGGCAGTTCTTGAACGGCTTCTGGTTGCTCTTCACTCCAAATGCGGCAATTTTGCTTATTTACGTAGCCATTCAACCAGAAATGAGCCTCATCGCTGAACAAAATTTGTCAAAATTTGAACACATTTCGAATCGAACACTGATTTTGGTAATAAAATTCAATGATTTGCAAGCGTTGCTCGTTAGTAAGTCTATTCATGATGAAATGTCAAAGCATACTGAGCATCTTTCTCTTTGACACCATGTCTGAAATCCCACGTGATCTGTCAAATACTAATGCATGAAAATCCTAACCTCAAAAAAATCACCCTTTATGTCAAACGGTTTAACTTAACTCACTCCCAAATTTCGGCGACATCGGAAAATCAATGCGCCTTTTATGGGCCTAAGGCCCTAAATCGGGGATCGGTTTACATGGCAGCTATATCCAAATCTGGACCGATCTGGGCCAAATTGATGAAGGGTGTTGAAGCTTCTTACACAACTCACTGTCCCAAATTCCATCTAAATCGTATAATAAATGTGGCTTTTATGGGCTTAAGACCCTAAATCAGAGGATCCGTCTATATGGCAGCTATATCCAAATCTGGACCAATCCGGACCAATTAACGAAAGTCGTCGAAGGGCCTTACATTACTCACTGACCCAAATTTCAGCAAAATCGGATAATAAATGTGGCTTTTATGCGCCTAAGACCCTAAATCGGAGGATCGGCCAATATGGCAGCTATATCCAAATCTGAACCGATCTGAGCCAAATTGACGAAGGATGTCGGAGGGCCTAAGACAACTCACAGTCCTAAATTTCAGCAAAATCGGATAATAAATGTGGCTTTTATGGGCCTAAGACCCTAAATCGGCGGATCGGTCTATATGGGGGCTATATCAAGATATAGTCCGATATATCACATCTTCGAACTTAACCTGCTTATGGACAAAAAATTAATCTGTGCAAAGTTTCAGCTCAATATCTTTATTATTGAAAATTGTAGCGTGATTTCAACAGACAGACGGACGGACACATCTAGATCGTCTTAGATTTTTACGCTGATCAAGAATATATGTACTTTATAGGGTCGGAAATGGATATTTCGATGTGTTGCAAACGGAATGACAAAATGAATATACCCCCATCCTTCGGTGGTGGGTATAAAAAAGGCGTTCGTTTAGCCATAATCCTGCTCCTACCCCCGCAATTTCAGGGCAGTGCCACAATAAGTGTTCAACCGTCTATAATCCTTATCCTCACAAATCAAACATACGTGCATCAGTGTCCAGTGGGACGTCAAAGTCCTGACATCGCAATGAGAGCTGCAGCTCCACCCCAACTAGGAGAGACCCCCGAACACACCAAGTTACCTAATATGATGAATAGCACACATTTTATATTTCGGGGGAAACTTTAAACCCTTTGGCTAATCTTGGCAAAACCCCTACTTGTGGTAATTAAACTCTGGTCACAATCTTCCTATTTGAGCCCTTTGCCAGTAGTATGCTAACTATTCTGCAGCATTTTATGTAACCTAGTGAAAATTATTTAAACCTGCTATCTTGGTGGTTTTGAGGATGAAGCCTTTGGAGCTAATGGGAATTTTGTACATTTTTAAATTAGTTTTTTTATTGATTGACACTCAAAAATAAATAAACTTCTTGCTCTAATTAGTCGAAGTAAATTTTGCCGAAAATTTGAAATGTCACTGCATATAGAATTGTATTCTTCTTGCTCACAAATTTTGACGTATTAAGTTTCCAAAAAAGATGCTGTGATGAAGCAATTCGCCAATGCGGTCACCTTATTAAATACGACTTGATCTAGTACAAAAATATTTGTATAAAGAATTAAAAGCGATTCAGGTAAAAAAGAAGCCTTGGAATACCACGGTGTAGTTTGTGGAATTAAAAGAAATTTTTTAAATGAATTTCATGAAGTTTTAAACGCAAATGTCAGTTTTGTCTTCATGCGCATCATTTCACGAAACAGGTTTCTTCGCTTTTTCCTGAAAAATATCTTAGATAAGGCTATAACGTAGAGGATTACATGCCACCGTCTGCAAATTTGGTTTTAAAACTTTAAGCAACCGCTATCGCAACAAATAGAACCAACTTAAAAGTCGTGCTAGCATTTCTCCACATACACTGAGATTCCATACAAAATATCAAAGAAAAATTTTATACGAATAAGTAAATATTTTTGTTTTTTTTTTTCGTATTTTTTCGAAGATCTTCCAGCTCGAGATCATATTCAATGCTTTCTATTCAAAAAATAGCATAACAAAGAACTTAAAAAGTTTAGCACCTGTGTGTTCAAAACGCTTTGAATAGTTAGTGTATCGCGATTTCTGTTACGCCATGTAACGTCATCAGCACCCTTGTCAAAAGGTTTAAGGTGCATCACACAGGCTGAGGTTTTAAGCTCCGACTTGGGTGGTGTTCATCGTTATCACCTGAAGCTTAGCTGCAAGCTATCACAATAATGCCAAACGACGAACTATACTATAGTTGCCATTACACGAGGCATGAATTTGGGTGTGGATATGTGATTAGTCGGAGACAGAAACACCTTGTTTACAGTTTTACTCCGGTGGAAGAGAGGCTAGCCATAATCCGCATAAAAGATACATTTCTCAACATGCCCCGACGGAAGATAAAGAAGCCTAGAGAGAGAAAACTTCAGCTGTCCCGCCCATGATATTAAAATCGTTCTGGGAGATTTTAATGCGAAGTTAGGGAAGGATGATATGTTTAATCCAATAGTCGGAAAACAAAGTACGATATGACACTGCACCGAAAATGGACATTGAAAAGCTGCTAACACAATATATGGCAATGGCACACTCAACTCGACTGACCCAACTGCTTGATGAAAGCACTCCTTGTTCCGATGATATAATGGCGCAGTGGCAAACTATTGCCCACTCCATGGAAAATGCCGAGAAATACGTACTTGGGTACCGGAAGTCTCCTCCAAGAAACCCATGGTACGACCACGAGTGTCGAGATGCTCATACAGAGCAACGCTGCAATCAGTAGCAGTGGAACAGGCACATACTCGTGCAAAGACTTAGAAAGAAATCTGGTAACTGATATTGAGAGTGTGCGCTGGTTGTGGAAAGAACATTTTACCCAGCTGCTAGTGTCCGACGTCGGTGGCGAAGAGAATACCGCAGAACCAATGAATGATGATGGTATAGAATGTTTATCTCCTACTCAGAATGAGGTCCAAGTAGCTGTGATCCGACTGAAGAACAACAAAGCAGCAGGAGCCGACGGGTTACCCGCTGAACTATTTAAGACCGGAGGTGACACGCTGATAAGGCGTATGCATCACCTTATCTGCTTAATCTGGGTAGAAGAACGCATACCCGATGATTGGATCCTCAGCATACTATGTCTCGTACACAAGAAAGGAGACAAGACGGAATGTGCCAACTACAGAGGAATAAGTCTCCTCCCCATCGCATACAAGATACTCTCGAGAGTACTGTGTGAAAGATTAAAACCCAAACTCAATGAGATTATTGGGCCTATCAATGGGACTTTAGGCCTGGTAAATCCACCCTAGACCAGATATTCACACTGCGCAAAATCCTGGAAAAGACCCGAAAAGGACAAATCAACACCAACCCTCTCTTTGTTGACTACAAAGCCAACCCACTCTTTGTTGACTAAAAAGCCGCTTTCGATACCCCTTTACGTTCAAAGGTACTTCAAGCCATGTGTGAGCTTGGTATACCTGCAAAATTAATAAGACTCTGCAGGATGAATCTTGCTCCAAAAGAGTCAGTAAAAGAAGGTCTGGCGGTAAATGGAGATAAGGCAAAATGGATGGTATCAACGCCAAAAACGCCTTGTACATCTGAGCAGATAAAGAAAATTTAAAAAGTTGAGAACTACAACTTTGAGATAGTCCGCAACTTTATCTACCTTGGCACTTTGGATTGAGTAAGCAGTTTAGAAACATGGCCACGTCTCGACAGACGAAGATCACACTATACAAGAGTGATACTACCCACGTTGTTATATGGTTCCGAGGCATGGGTACTTGCGAAATCAGATGAGCCAGTGCTTGGAGTGGAGAGAAAAATTCTTCGTAAAATATATGGACCACCTTGCGTTAATGGAGAATAAAGGCGTCGTATGAGCCACTACCTGTATGAGTTGTATAACGACTTAAGCCTAGTTAAACATAACAACGTTTGCGCTGGCAGAGTCATGTTGTCAGAATGAATGAAGAAGCTCCAGCGAAGAAGTCTTTTGAAGGCAAACACAGTGGCACACGCAAACCGGACCAAAAGCCCGATGGAAATATCAAGTGGTGGGATACACCTCGAAACTTGGTGTCAAAGATTATATAAGGAGCGCAGAAGATCGAGGCGCTTGGAGGGCTATTCTACGTTTGGCTATTGGGACAATTCATCTGCCATAGCCAATTTAAGTTAATTCAATGTCAATGGGTGTTATGGCATTAATAATTTTTCGTTTATTTGGGTGTAGAGCGCACACCAAACCAATTACTGGCTTAGGTGTATGTCCATAGTGACATAAGGTGGATTTATATCCGCAACCTCTTTTCAACTTAACCTAACCTAGTTGGGTGTTATGACATATCCATTTCTACCAAAGACCGACATTTTTTTACGCGAAATGACATTGCGCCAACATACATTGTAAGAAAATTGGCGATATGACATTAGCTTTTTTGGGCCAAATAACGATTCGTCGTGTTGCGTTCATCAAAGATTACCATTTTAATAAAAATGTTTTGTTCGAAATTGAAATTCTTTTATTCTGCTTACCACAGTATGCAATACTATTGCTTTGGTATAGATTTGAAGAGTATGCAATACTATTGCTTTGGTATAGATTTGAAGAGCAATAATTGAATTTCAGGACACCCTGAACAATTTCCATCACAACGTTTATTCATGCTGCCACGTTCTGTCTGTGTATAATTTCAAGTATAATATAATGAAATAAAGTCATTATTAAACAAAGGAAACACAAAAGCAGGGAAGGATTCACTTGTCAAAAATTTTTAAAGTAATCCCTGAAATAGCATCAAGAGACCAAACACCACCAAACAGGTTGCCCTTTTTTTGGTGGTGTTCATTCTTTGACCTCTGTAAATGCTTTTAGAGTATCAAGATTATTTAATTTTTGTTCAGAATTAGGTAAGATTTCAATTAAAATTTAATCCAAAATGAGGCACAACGCTCCCATAGTTTCCTTTATTAAACCAGGTTCGTATCCATCAACCGGAGGTAGAGCTCTAAAGCTTACGGTATTTAATTTTGATTACTTGTATTTAGGCGCAAATAATAACTTTCAATTACAAAATTTGAGCACTGGTCCAGAGATGTTATGGATTATTTTTATATTGGTCGTTGTCGTGCGAAATTTTATTAAGTTTTCCACAATCGAAAATTTTTTAATAAAACAAACAAAATTCATTACCACACACACACACACACAATCGCACTCTCGCACACACACACACAGTCATCACCATCACCACTGTACAGATGATGGTGATGATTATAGTCTTACCATTATTTGTTCAATTCCTGCCAACATTTTGGGACATTTCGGATGATTTCGGATAATTTAAAAAACAAATTTCTGCGACACTTTTCGACAATCGTTTTACAATTTTTTGTAAAAAAAAACATAAAAATAACGAAGAGAAAGAATTTCTGCGACACTTTTCGACAATCGTTTTACAATTTTTTGTAAAAAAAACATAAAAATAACGAAGAGATCGTCCTGAAAAATCATTAGTTAATTTTCAAAAACGTGTCCATGCGATTATTAGAGCATTTCGTCTATACCTCATAAAACAATTATCCTGACGAGTCATTGGTTATACTTCAAAAACGCGTACACGAGATTATTGAAACATTTTGTCTATACCTTATTATACCCACCACTATAGGATAGGGGTATACTAGTCTAGTCATTCCGTTTGTAACACCTCGAAATATTAATTTATAGGGTCAGAATATATATATATATATATATATATATTCTTGATCGTCTCGACATCCAAAGTCGATCTAGCCATGTCCGTCTGCCAGTCTGTCGAAATCACGATAGCGGTCAAACGCGTAAAGCTAGTAACTTGAAATGTTGATGTAGGACATTGAGGATTGCAAATGGGCAATATCGGTTCAGATTTGGATATAGTTCCCATATAAACAGATCTCCTGATTTGAATTCTTGTGCCCCTGGAAGCCGCATTTTTCATCCTATTTGGCTGAAATTGAGCATGTAGTGTTTTATTATGATTTCCAACGACTGTGCCGAGTACCGTTCAAACCGGTCAAAAACCTAGTATAGCTCCCATATTAACCGATATCCCGATTTGACTTCTTAAGCCCCCGAAGCCACAATTTTCATCCGAGTTGAAATTTTGTACGTAGTGTTATGTTATAACTTCCAACAACTGTGCTAAGTACGATCGGAATCGGTGCATAACCAGATAAAGCACCCATGTTTTAGCGGAATCCATGGTGGTGAGTTCCCAAGATTCGGCCCGGCCGAACTTAAATTTTACTTGTTTTTTAAAACTCAGTCATCAAACAGTCATCCTGACAATTTATTAGTTATTCCTCAAAAACGCATAAAAGCGAATTTTAAAACATGTTTTGTATTCTCAACGCAACAGTAACAAGCAAAAAGGCGTTAAGTTCGGCCGGGCCGAACTTTGGATACCCACCACCTCGGGTATATATGTAAACCGCCTTTCATCAAAATTCGGTGAAAAATTCATAACTTATGTCCCATATCAGTTATATTAAAATATGTTCCGATTTGGACCAAATACTAATAGGTACAGTAGATATATCGAAAAAAAATAAACCGATCTGAACCATATACGACACGGATGTCGAAAAGCCTAACATAAGCCTTTGTCAAATTTCAGTGATATCGGATTATAAATGCGAATTTTATGGGGCCAAGACTTTAAATCGCGATATCGGTCTACATGGCAGCTATATCCAAATCTGGACCGATTTGGGCCAAGTTGCATAAAAATGTCGAAGGGCCTAACTTAAAGCACTGTCGCAAATTTAAGCGAAATCGGACAATAAATGCCTCTTTTATGGGCCCAAAACCTTAAATCGAGAGATCGGTCTATATGGCAGCTATATTCAAATCTAGACCGATCTGGGCAAAATTGAAGAAGGACGTCGAAGAGCCTAATTAAACTCACTGTCTCAAATTTCAGCGACATCAGACAATAAATGCGTCTTTTATGGCCCCAAAACCTAAAACCTAGATATCGATCTATATGGCAGCTATATCGAAATCTGGACCGATCTGTGAGATATTGCAAAAGTATGTCTAGGCGCTTCATTTAACTCACTGTCCCGAATTTCGGCGACATCGGACGATAAATGAGCATTTTATGGGCCCAAAACCTTAAATCAAGAAATCGGTCTATATGGCAGCTATATCCAAATCTGAACCGATCTGGGCCAAATTGAAGAAGATGTCGAAGGACCTAAGACAACTCACTGTCCCAAACTTCAGCAAAATCGGATAATAAATGTGGCTTTTATGGACTTAAGACCCTAAATCGAAGGATCGGCCTATATGGCAGCTTTATCCAAATTTGGACCGGTCTGGGCCAAATTGACGAAGGATGACGATGGGCCTAACACAATTCACTGTCTCGAATTTCATCAAAATCGGATAATAAATATGGCTTTTGTGGGCCTAAGACCCGAAATCGGAGGATCGGTCTATATGGCAGCTATATCCAAATCTGAACCGATCTCAGCCAAATTAACGAAGGATGTCGATGGGCCTAACACAACTCAATGTTCCAAATTTCAGCAAAATCGGATAATATATGTGGCTTTAATGGGCTTAAGACCCTAAATCGGAGGATCGGTCTATATGGCAGCTATATCCAAACCTGGTCCGATTTGGGCCAAATTGACGAAGAATGTCGATGGGTCTAACACAATTCACTGTTCCGAATTTCATCAAAATCGGACAATAAATATGGCTTTTATGGGCCTAAGACCCTAAATCGGCGGTTCGGTCTATATGGGGGCTATATCAAGATATAGTCCGATATAGTCCATCTTCGAACTTAACCTGCTTATAAACAAAAAAAGAATCTGTGCAAAATTTCAGCTCAATATATCTATTTTTAAAGACTGTAGTGTGATTTCAACAGACAGACGGACGGACATGTCTAGATCGTCTTAGATGTTTACGCTGATCAAGAATATCTATACTTTATAGGGTCGGAAATGGATATTTCGATGTGTTGCAAACGGAATGACGAAATGAATATACCACCATCCTTCGGTGGTGGGTGTAAAAAATTCTTGCTCTAGCAAGAAAAATTCCAAAAATTGTCATTCAGTTTTGGCAGTGAAAGTGAATGTTCGTCATCAAAAAGCTAAATGAGTGATAATAGTTACAAAAATTAATAAAGTGTTTGTTTTTGCATGATATAGAAAATCAGTTTTATCTTTTTACACCATATCTTCTTATATATAACAAGTAAAAAGGCGTTAAGTTCGGCCGGGCCGAACTTTGGATACCCACCACCTCTGGTATATATGTAAACCACCTTTCATCAAAATTCGGTGAAAATTTCATACCTTATACTCATATACCTCATACCGATCTGAACTATATGCGGCACGGATGTCGAAAAGCCGAACATAATTTGCTGTGTAAAATTTCAGTGAAATTGGACTATAAATGCGCCTTTTATGGGGCCAAGACTTTAAATCGAGATATCGGTCTACATGGCAGCTATATCCAAACCTGGACCGATTTGGGCCAAGTTGCATAAACATGTCGAAGAGCCTAACACAAAGCACTGTCCCAAATTTCGGCGAAATCGGACAATAAATTCCTCTTTTATGGGCCCAAAACCTTAAATCGTGAGATCGGTCTATATGGCAGCCGATCTGGGCAAAATTCAAGAAGGACGTCGAAGAGCCTAACCAAACTCACTGTCTCAAATTTCAGCGACATCGGACAATAAATGCGTCTTTTATGGCCCCAAAACCTAAAATCTAGATATCGGTCTATATGGCAGCTATATCCAAATCTGGACCGATCTGTGCGATATTACAAAAGTATGTCAAGGGGCTTAACTTAACTCACTGTCCCTACTTTCGGTGACATCGGACAATGAATGAGCATTTTATGGGCCCAAAACCATAAATCAAGAAATCGGTCTATATGGTAGCTATATACAAATCTAAATCGATCTGGACCAACTTGAAGAACTATGTCAAAGGGCCTAACACAACTCACTGTCCCAAATTTCTGCAAAATCGGATAATGAATGTGGCTTTTATGGGCCTAAGACCCTAAATCGGAGGATCGGTCTATATGGGGGCTATATCAAGATATAGTCCGATATAGCCCATCTTCGAACTTAACCTGCTTATGGACAAAAAAAGAATCTGTGCAAAATTTCAGCTCAATATCTCTATTTTTAAAGACTGTAGAGTGATTTCAACAGACAGACGGACAGACGGACGGACAGACGGACGGACATGTCTAGATCGTCTTAGATTTTTACGCTGATCAAGAATATATATACCTTATATATACCAAATCTGGACCGATCTGGATCAAATTGACGAAGGATGTCGAAGGGCCTAACACAACTCACTGCCCCTGATTTCAACAAAATCGGATAATAAATGTGGCTTTTATGGACCTAAGACCCTAAATCGGCGGATCGGTCTATATGGCAGCTATATCAAGATATAGTCCGATATAGCCCATCTTCGAACTTAACCTGCTTATGGACAAAAAAAGAATCTGTGCAAAATTTCAGCTCAATATCTCTATTTTTAAAGACTGTAGAGTGATTTCAACAGACAGACGGACAGACGGACGGACATGTCTAGATCGTCTTAGATTTTTACGCTGATCAAGAATATATATACCTTATAGGGTCGGAAATGGATATTTCGATGTGTTGCAAACGGAATGACAAAATGAATATACCCCCATCCTTCGGTGGTGGGTATAAAAATCAATTTGTGTTTGTTTGTTTGTATGTTTGTGTGTTCCTTATAGACTCAGACCATCCGGATCCTATCCCTTACCCTAATTTCAGAAACACTACATCTCGGAGATGGGTGGTGCGATTTAAGTGAAATTTGGTGTGCTATCATATAGTACCCTAAAAATAAAAAATTAGTATCCAAATTTCAGATGGGGTACCTAGAGGGGCTGCCCCACCCTAAAACCTACCAAAAATATATTTAGACCAATCACGACAAAATGGGATTCAAATGAAAGGTATTTAGGATAACGAAACCTATCTGATATCCAATTGTCGGACCAAGTGCTAGGGGGACCACCCCAAGCCCCAAAATACCCCTAAATCGGACATATTTACCGACCATAGCAATATGGGACTCAAATGAAAGGTATTTGCCAGTAGAATACGAATCTGATATCAACGTTTCTAGGGGTCCACCCTTTTCCCAAAACACCCCCCAAACAGGACTTAGTTGCTGACCATGGGAATATGGGGCTTAAATGAAATTTGAGTGTAGAATACGAATCTGATATCCAAATATGGGACCAAGTATTTGGGGGCCGTCTCTCACCAAAAACATCCCCCAAAGAAGACAAAATTATGACCATAGCAATGTAGGGCACAAATGAAAGGTCTTTGGGAGTAAAACACGTATTTGATATCAATATTCGAGAAACGTGTCTCGAATGTTTCGGAAGTATTTTCTGACTATTGCAATATGAGGCTCAAATAAGAGGGTTTTTAGAGTAGAACACGAATCCTATATATATTTTCAAGGCCAACTCACTGAGTGGCCGTCCATTCTTCAAAACACTCCCCCAAGCCGGTCATGGTTGCCGACTTTGGAAATATGGGGCTCAAATTAAAGATATGTGGGAGTAGACTACGTATCTGAAATCAACATTTGGAGCCAACTGCCTAGTGGACGTCCCACCACCATAACAACCCCCAAATAGGACGTATTTGCTCACCTAGACAATTTGGGTCTTAAAGAGAGTGGAACTAAATATTCATAGTTTTTATGGCCAATACCCCAAACATATTTGCTGACTTTTGCAATAAGGAGTTTAAATGAGATTAGAAAACGAATTTGATATCCAATTTTGAGGGCAATGGCAATATGGGGTTTATATAAATTGTATACAGATATATGAGAATAGAGCACGTTGCTGATATATTTTCAGGGCTTAGAATTTGGGGGACCACCCCACTCCCCAAAACACCCTAAATCGGGCATATTTACCGACCATGACGATGTGGAGCTTAAATGAAAGGTATTGCGGGGGTAGAGCAAGAATTGATACCCATTTTCGGGACCAATTTTCTGGGAGTCTACCCCTTTCCCAAAATACCCCACAAACAGGAATTTTTTAGTGACCATAGCAATATGGGGCTCAAATAAAGGTATTTGGGAGTAGAATACAAATTTGATATCCAAATTTAGGACCATGTATATAGGGCATCACGCCTTTCCCAAAACACCCCCAAAGGAAAAACATTTTTCGACCATGCCAATATGTGGCTCAAATGAAAAGTATTTGAGACTAGAAAACGAATTTGATAACCTATTTTGGGGCCATGTGTTTGGAGGACGCCTCATCCTGTAAACTACTCTTAAGCCAATGGCAATATGGGGTTTAAATAAATGGTATTTGAAAGAAGAGCACGATGCTGATATTTTTTCTGGGCCAAGTATCTGGGAGACCACCTCTCCCCCAAAAACACCACTAAATCAGAAATCATGAGAATATCGGGCTGAAATGAAGTATATTAAGAATGGAGTACACCTTACATCCAAATTTAAATTCGTAGATCAATAAAGATCATATGGGATTCAGATAAAGGCACATATACTGTTAAACTGTGAGTCAAGCGATATACTATTTTCGTAGCATGGTATTTTACTAAGAGATCTTTAATTGTCTAAAATAAATATTCCAAGGAAAGTTTTGTTCCATATAAAGTAAAAGAAGGCGCAGCGGAGCGGGCCCGGGTCAGCTAGTCTCATATATAGAAATAAATTTGTGTTTGTTTGTAGGTTTGTTTGTTTGTGTATTCCTTGTATACTCAGAAACGGCTGAACCGATTTTCTTGAAATTTTCACAGATGTTGCATAATGGTCCCGTGGTGAAAATAGGGCACTACATTTTTGATCTGAAAGGGGGGGGGCGGTCCCTCCCCCTTACCCTAATTTTCAAAAACGCCAGATCTCGGAGATGGGTGGTGCGATTGAGGCACAATTTTGTGTGCTCTGATATAGTACCCTAAAAATAAAAATTTGGTATCCACATTTCGGATGGGGTAGGAGGCTGCCCCACCCTAAAACCTACCAATATTTAGACCAATCACGACAATATGGGACTCAAATGAAAGGTATTTAAGGTAAGAAAACGTATTTGACATCCAATTGTCGGACCGAGTATTAGGGGGACCACCCAACCCCCAAAACATCCCTAAATCGAACATATTTATCGACCATGGCAATGGTAGAATACGAATATAATATCCCTATTATCCATATATTCCTAATATTCGCCAAAAAAAACCCTCCAAACAGGACTTATTTACTGACCATGTGAATATGGGGCTTAAATAAAAGGTTTTGAGTGTAGAATACGAATCTGATATCCAAAATGGGACCAAGTGTTTGTGGCGCCGCCTCTCTCCAAAAACATACCCTAAAGAGGACAAATTTACGACCGTAACAATATGGGGCTCAAATGAAAAGTCTTTGGGAATAAATCACGAATCTAACATCAATATTTGGGAAAAGTGTCTGTGGGGCCACACCACAACCAAAATATGAAGTATTTGCTGACTATTGCAATATGAGGCTCAACTATATGGGGTTTTATAAAAGAACATGAATCCGATGTATATTTTCAAGGCCAACTCACTGAGAAGCCGCCCATCCCCAAAAACACCCCACAATCCGGTCATGTTTGCCGACTATGGAAATATGGGGCTCAAATGAAAGGTACAATATTTGGTAGAAGACCACGTATCTGATATTAAAATTAGTGACTAGCTGTCTAGGGGACGTCCCACCATCATAACAACCGCCAAATAGAATGTATTTGCTGAACAAGGCAATTTAGGTTTTACAGAGAGTGGAACTAAATATTTGTAGTTTTTAGGGCCAATACCCCAAAACCGGGCATATATATGCTGACTTTTGCAACAGGAATTTTAAATGAGATTAGAAACGAATTTGATATCCAATTTTGAGGCCAAAGGCCAAATGGGGTTCAAATAAATGATATACAGATGCTAGCTGATCCGGGCCCGCTCCGCTGCGCCTTCTTTAACTTTATATGGAACAAAATTTCCCTTTGAATATTTATTTTCGACAATGAAAGAGCTTTTAGTGAAATACCATGCTACGAAAATACTATATCGCTTGACTAACAGTTTAATAATATAAGTGCCTTTATCTGAATCCCATACGAGCTTTGTTGGTCTAGAATTTAAGTTTGGATGTAAGGTGTACTCCATTCTTAAAATACTTTATTTAAGCTCGATATTCTCATGATATCTGATTTAGGGGTGTTTTCGTGGGTGAGGTGGTCTCCCAGACACTTGGCCCTGAAAAAATATCAGCAATGTGATCTTCTTTCAAATACCATTTATTTAAACCTCATATTGCCATTGGTTTAGACATGATGTGGCGTCCCCCAAACACATGGCCCCAAAATAGGTTATCAAATTCGTTTTCTTATCTTAACTTTTCATTTGAGTCACATATTGGCATGGTCGAACAATTTGTACCCTTTTGGGGGGGTTTTGGGGAAGGGGAGATGCCCTATATACTTGGTCCTACATTTGGCTATCAAATTCGTATTCTAATCCCAAATACCTTTATTTGAGACCCATATTGCGATTTTCAGTAAAAAATTGATGTTTGTGGGGTATTTTGGGAAAGGGGTAGACCCCCAGAAAATTGGTCCCGAAAGTGGGTATCAATTCTTGCTCTGCCCCCAATACCTTTCATTTAAGACCCACATTAACCTGGTCGGTAAATATGCCCGATTTAGGGTGTTTTGAGGTTTGGGGTGGTCGCCCAAACCCTAAACCCGGAAAATACATCAGCAAAGTGCTCTATTCTCATATATCTTTATATCATTTATTTGAACCCCATATTGCCATTGGTCTCAAATTTGGATATCAAATTCTCCTTATTGCAAAAGTCAGCAAATATGTCCGGTTTGAGGTATTGGCCCTAAAAACTATAAATATTTTGTTCCACTCTCTTTAAGACCCAAATTGTCTTGGTGAGCAAATACGTCCTATTTGGGGGTTGATATGGTGGTGGGACGTGCCCTCGACAGTTGGTCACTAATTGTAATATCAGATACATGGTCTACTCCCAAATACCTTTCATTTGGGCCCTATATTTCCATAGACGGCAAACATGACCGGCTTAGGGGGCGTTTTGGGGGATGGACGGCCACTCAGTGAGTAGACCTTGAAAATATATATCGGATTCGTGTTCTACTCTAAAAACCCTTTTATTTGAGCCTCGTATTGCAATAGTCAGCAAATACTTCATATTTGGGT
This sequence comes from Stomoxys calcitrans, assembly GCF_963082655.1. NCBI lineage: Eukaryota > Metazoa > Arthropoda > Insecta > Diptera > Muscidae > Stomoxys > Stomoxys calcitrans. The sequence continues at coordinate 97,469,611 of NC_081552.1, read as the reverse complement.
GGTGTTGTGGGGGTGGGGTGGCCCCCTATACATTTTTCCCAAATATTGATATCAGATTCCTGTTTTACTCCCAAATACTTTTCATTTGATCCCCATATTGCTATGGTCGTAAATTTGTCCCCTTTGGGGTATGTTTTTGGGAAGAGGCGGCACCCAAACACTTGGTCCCATATTTGGATATCAGATTGGAATTCTACATTCAAATACCTTCTATTTAAGCCCAATATTCCTATGGTCAGTAAATAAGTCCTGTTTGGGGAAAGGGACCTAGAAACGTGGTCCCACATTTGGATATTAGATTCGTATTTTACTCGCAAATACCTTTCATTTGAGTCTCATATTGCCATGGTCGGTAAATATGTCCGATTTAGGGGAGTTTTGAGGGTTGGGGTGGTCCGCCTAACACTTGGTCCGACAATTGGATGTCAGATACGTTTTCCTATCCTAAATACCTTTCATTTGAGTCCCTTATTGTCGTGATAGGTCTAAGTATATGTTCAAAGCTATCCGCTTGAAATTTTGCACAAATACTTCCTATAAGTGTAGGTCGGTTGGGATCGTAAATGAGCACATCGGTCCATGTTTTGATATAGGTGCCATATAATCCGATCTGGGATCTTGACTTCTTGAGCCACCAGAGGACGCGTCTCATATCTGATTTGATTATAGGACTCGAATGAAAGGTATTCGGGAGTAGATTGCGAAAATGGGAGTAGTTACGGGAGTAGATAACAAAATGGTCAGGAAGGAGGAAAAGGTATTTTACTTTTTTGATAGTGGAAGTGGCTGACCCTTCCCCGTTACCCCAAAAACACCACTTAAAATCAAAAGTGGACCGATAGCGACAATATGGGTATCAAATGAAAGCTATTGGGGAGTAGAATACGAATATGGTATTAACAAGTAAAAGCGTGCTAAGTTTGGCCGGGCCGAATCTTACATACCCTCCACCATGAATCGCATTTGTCGAGTTCTTTTTCCGGCCTCTCTTCTTAGGCAAAAAAGGTTATAAGAAAAGATTTGCTCTGCTATTAGAGCGATATCAAGATATGATCCGGTTTGGACCACAATTAAAGTATATGTTGAAGACCTGTGTAAAATTTCAGTCAATTCGAATAAGAATTGCGCCCTTTGGGGGCTCAAGAAGTAAAATAGAGAGATCGATGATGGTAATGAGAGGATCCATCGTACAAAATGTCAGGCACATCGGATAATAATTGCGACCTCTAGAGGCTCAAGAAGTCAAGATCCCAGATCGGTATATATGGCAGCTATATCAGGTTGTGAACCGATTTTAACCTTTTTTGACACAGTTGTTGAAAGTAAGAATAAAATACGTCATGCAAAATTTGAGCCAAATCGGATAGGAATTGCGCCCTCTAGAAGCTCAAGAAGTCAAGATCTGTTTATATGAAAGCTATATCAGGTTATGAACCGATTTCAACCATACTTGGCAGTTGTTGAATATCATAACAAAACACGTCGTGCAAAATTTCATTCCAATCGGATAAAAATTGCGCACCCTAGAGGCTCAAGAAGTCAAGACCCAAGATCGGTTTATATGGCAGCTATATCAAAACATGGACCGATATGGCCCATTTACAATACCAACCGACCTACACTAATAAGAAGTATTTGTGCAAAATTTCAAGCGGCTAGCTTTACTCCTTCGGAAGTTAGCGTGCTTTCGACAGATAGACGGATGGATGGACAGACAGACGGACATGGCTAGATCGACACAAAATGTTGCGACGATCAAGAATATATATATTGTACTTTATGGGGTCTCAGACGAATATTTCGAGTAGTTACAAACAGAATGACGAAATTAGTAACCCCCCATCCTATGGTGGAGGGTATAAAAATTGCGATCAAGTATGCGAGGGGTCGTCCAACCCCAAAAACTCCCCCAAACAAACACATCGGACGTAAATATCAATATGTTATTCAAATGAAAGATATTCGTGACTAGATTACGAATATGACATAAAAAATGAGATACAAGTAATTGGGGTCTCCCCACCCTCAAATGGGAATATAAATCGATCCTAGCTAGATGAGGTTCAAATTAAAAGCATTTGGTAGCAGATTGCGAATATGACATTAAACGTTGGGTCCAAGAATCTAGGTGGTGCTTTACCTCCGCATTAAAACAATATGGGATCAAGTGATAAATATTTTTAAGTGGAGTGCGTCATTCAAATTTACCACCAAACGGCTGTACACACCAATAATGACAATGTGGGGTTAAATTCAAAGTATAAGGTTGTGGACTGCGAATATAATATCTTTATTCTGCTCATATATTTAGCGGATCACCGCACCCCAAAAACAGTTGATCAATTATAATGACCTAACAGGACACTGCCGCCATCAACCAAAGTTATGACATTAAGTGTGATAAGAGCAGTTGCAAACCTTAACTTAAGTTGGCCGTCATTTTTAGCTCATCGACAAGGACCCTTCTTTTACTAGACAAGTCCAAACAACGTGCTGCTGAGCAATACTTTCATGTTCAAATGTTTTACATGGTTTAATTACTAAGAACTGTCGCCACTGCACCTAATGTAAAGACTGGCAAAGTATTTCGTTACCACTGAGAATCGTTTAATATGGCAATTTGAGTTGATTTAAAAAAGACTAAAATATGACTATTCAACAGGCAGCCATATAGTCAGTTATAGACAACTAACACATGAATGTTATAGGCGCTAAGCCACTCCAAGCGATTAGCAGCATAGATAAAGGAAATCTATATACTCATAACTATATGTTCAAAAATGCTCTATCAGATGGGAGAAATGTCAAGTCCTCAGTTTATATGTGATTGCGCAAGGATCCGGGGGTGACATGAAACGGAGAACTTATTTTGTTAACAAACTTTTCTTATCGATGGCAGCACTAACATTTAAATAAGTTTCCAAATGAATCAACTGAATGGGGATGCCACCACGAACAGAGAGAGTGCAGAGTGGTAAAAATTGATCATGCAACATTTATCCTTGTTATGGCATCCCATCGGTCCGTAAAATAAAAGAAAAACAAGTAAAAGCGTGCTAAGTTCGGCCGGGCCGAATCTTATATACCCTCCACCATAGATCGCATTTGTCCAGTTCTTTTCCCGGCATCTTTTCTTAGGCTAAAAAGGATATAAGAAAAGAGTTGCTCTGCTATTAAAACGATATCAAGATATGGTCCGGTTCGGACTCAAATTTGGATATCAAATTCTCCTTATTGCAAAAGTCAGCAAATATGCCCGGTTTGAGGTATTGGCCCTAAAAACTATAAATATTTTGTTCCACTCTCTTTAAGACCCAAATTGTCTTGGTGAGCAAATACGTCCTATTTGGGGGTTGATATGGTGGTGGGACGTGCCCTCGACAGTTGGTCACTAATTGTAATATCAGATACATGGTCTACTCCCAAATACCTTTCATTTGGGCCCTATATTTCCATAGACGGCAAACATGACCGGCTTAGGGGGCGTTTTGGGGGATGGACGGCCACTCAGTGAGTAGACCTTGAAAATATATATCGGATTCGTGTTCTACTCTAAAAACCCTTTTATTTGAGCCTCGTATTGCAATAGTCAGCAAATACTTCATATTTGGGTGGTGTTGTGGGGGTGGGGTGGCCCCCTATACATTTTTCCCAAATATTGATATCAGATTCCTGTTTTACTCCCAAATACTTTTCATTTGATCCCCATATTGCTATGGTCGTAAATTTGTCCCCTTTGGGGTATGTTTTTGGGAAGAGGCGGCACCCAAACACTTGGTCCCATATTTGGATATCAGATTGGAATTCTACATTCAAATACCTTCTATTTAAGCCCAATATTCCTATGGTCAGTAAATAAGTCCTGTTTGGGGAAAGGGACCTAGAAACGTGGTCCCACATTTGGATATTAGATTCGTATTTTACTCGCAAATACCTTTCATTTGAGTCTCATATTGCCATGGTCGGTAAATATGTCCGATTTAGGGGAGTTTTGAGGGTTGGGGTGGTCCGCCTAACACTTGGTCCGACAATTGGATGTCAGATACGTTTTCCTATCCTAAATACCTTTCATTTGAGTCCCTTATTGTCGTGATAGGTCTAAGTATATGTTCAAAGCTATCCGCTTGAAATTTTGCACAAATACTTCCTATAAGTGTAGGTCGGTTGGGATCGTAAATGAGCACATCGGTCCATGTTTTGATATAGGTGCCATATAATCCGATCTGGGATCTTGACTTCTTGAGCCACCAGAGGACGCGTCTCATATCTGATTTGATTATAGGACTCGAATGAAAGGTATTCGGGAGTAGATTGCGAAAATGGGAGTAGTTACGGGAGTAGATAACAAAATGGTCAGGAAGGAGGAAAAGGTATTTTACTTTTTTGATAGTGGAAGTGGCTGACCCTTCCCCGTTACCCCAAAAACACCACTTAAAATCAAAAGTGGACCGATAGCGACAATATGGGTATCAAATGAAAGCTATTGGGGAGTAGAATACGAATATGGTATTAACAAGTAAAAGCGTGCTAAGTTTGGCCGGGCCGAATCTTACATACCCTCCACCATGAATCGCATTTGTCGAGTTCTTTTTCCGGCCTCTCTTCTTAGGCAAAAAAGGTTATAAGAAAAGATTTGCTCTGCTATTAGAGCGATATCAAGATATGATCCGGTTTGGACCACAATTAAAGTATATGTTGAAGACCTGTGTAAAATTTCAGTCAATTCGAATAAGAATTGCGCCCTTTGGGGGCTCAAGAAGTAAAATAGAGAGATCGATGATGGTAATGAGAGGATCCATCGTACAAAATGTCAGGCACATCGGATAATAATTGCGACCTCTAGAGGCTCAAGAAGTCAAGATCCCAGATCGGTATATATGGCAGCTATATCAGGTTGTGAACCGATTTTAACCTTTTTTGACACAGTTGTTGAAAGTAAGAATAAAATACGTCGTGCAAAATTTGAGCCAAATCGGATAGGAATTGCGCCCTCTAGAAGCTCAAGAAGTCAAGATCTGTTTATATGAAAGCTATATCAGGTTATGAACCGATTTCAACCATACTTGGCAGTTGTTGAATATCATAACAAAACACGTCGTGCAAAATTTCATTCCAATCGGATAAAAATTGCGCACCCTAGAGGCTCAAGAAGTCAAGACCCAAGATCGGTTTATATGGCAGCTATATCAAAACATGGACCGATATGGCCCATTTACAATACCAACCGACCTACACTAATAAGAAGTATTTGTGCAAAATTTCAAGCGGCTAGCTTTACTCCTTCGGAAGTTAGCGTGCTTTCGACAGATAGACGGACGGATGGACAGACAGACGGACATGGCTAGATCGACACAAAATGTTGCGACGATCAAGAATATATATATTGTACTTTATGGGGTCTCAGACGAATATTTCGAGTAGTTACAAACAGAATGACGAAATTAGTAACCCCCCATCCTATGGTGGAGGGTATAAAAATTGCGATCAAGTATGCGAGGGGTCGTCCAACCCCAAAAACTCCCCCAAACAAACACATCGGACGTAAATATCAATATGTTATTCAAATGAAAGATATTCGTGACTAGATTACGAATATGACATAAAAAATGAGATACAAGTAATTGGGGTCTCCCCACCCTCAAATGGGAATATAAATCGATCCTAGCTAGATGAGGTTCAAATTAAAAGCATTTGGTAGCAGATTGCGAATATGACATTAAACGTTGGGTCCAAGAATCTAGGTGGTGCTTTACCTCCGCATTAAAACAATATGGGATCAAGTGATAAATATTTTTAAGTGGAGTGCGTCATTCAAATTTACCACCAAACGGCTGTACACACCAATAATGACAATGTGGGGTTAAATTCAAAGTATAAGGTTGTGGACTGCGAATATAATATCTTTATTCTGCTCATATATTTAGCGGATCACCGCACCCCAAAAACAGTTGATCAATTATAATGACCTAACAGGACACTGCCGCCATCAACCAAAGTTATGACATTAAGTGTGATAAGAGCAGTTGCAAACCTTAACTTAAGTTGGCCGTCATTTTTAGCTCATCGACAAGGACCCTTCTTTTACTAGACAAGTCCAAACAACGTGCTGCTGAGCAATACTTTCATGTTCAAATGTTTTACATGGTTTAATTACTAAGAACTGTCGCCACTGCACCTAATGTAAAGACTGGCAAAGTATTTCGTTACCACTGAGAATCGTTTAATATGGCAATTTGAGTTGATTTAAAAAAGACTAAAATATGACTATTCAACAGGCAGCCATATAGTCAGTTATAGACAACTAACACATGAATGTTATAGGCGCTAAGCCACTCCAAGCGATTAGCAGCATAGATAAAGGAAATCTATATACTCATAACTATATGTTCAAAAATGCTCTATCAGATGGGAGAAATGTCAAGTCCTCAGTTTATATGTGATTGCGCAAGGATCCGGGGGTGACATGAAACGGAGAACTTATTTTGTTAACAAACTTTTCTTATCGATGGCAGCACTAACATTTAAATAAGTTTCCAAATGAATCAACTGAATGGGGATGCCACCACGAACAGAGAGAGTGCAGAGTGGTAAAAATTGATCATGCAACATTTATCCTTGTTATGGCATCCCATCGGTCCGTAAAATAAAAGAAAAACAAGTAAAAGCGTGCTAAGTTCGGCCGGGCCGAATCTTATATACCCTCCACCATAGATCGCATTTGTCCAGTTCTTTTCCCGGCATCTTTTCTTAGGCTAAAAAGGATATAAGAAAAGAGTTGCTCTGCTATTAAAACGATATCAAGATATGGTCCGGTTCGGACCACAATTAAATTATATGTTGGAGACCTGTGTAAAATTTCAGCCAATTCGTATAAGAATTGCGCCCATTGGGGCTCACGAAGTAAAATAAAGAGAACGATTTATATGGGATCTGTATCGGGCTATAGACCGATTCAGACCATAATAAACACGTTTTTTGATGGTCATGAGAGGATCCGTCGTACAAAATTTCAGGCATATCGGATAATAATTGCGACCTCTAGGGGTCAAGAAGTCAAGATCCCAGATCGGTTTATATGGCAGCTATATCAGGTTATGCACGGATTTGAACCTTATTTGACACAGTTGAAAGTAAAAATAAAATACGTCATGCAAAATTTCAGCCAAATCGGATAGGAATTGCGCCCTCTAGAAGCTCAAGAAGTCAAGACCCAAGATCGGTTTATATGGCAGCTATATCAGGTTATGGACCGATTTGAACTATACTTGGCACAGATGTTGGATATCATAACAAAACACGTCGTGCAAAAAATTCATTCCAATCGGATAAGAATTGCGCACTTTGGAGGTTCAAGAAATCAAGACCCAAGATCGGTTTATATAACAGCTATATCAGGTTATAGACCGATTTGAACTATACTTGGCACAGTTGTTGGATATCATAGCAAAACACGTCGTGCAAAATTTCATTCTGATCGGATAAGAATTGCGCACTCTAGAGGCTCAAGAAGTCAAGACCCAAGATCGGTTTATATGGCAGCTATATCAGGTTATGGACCGATTTAAACCATACTTGGCACAGTTATTGAATATAATAACAAAACACGTCGTGCAAAATTTTATTCTGGTCGGATAAGAATTGCGCCTTCTAGAGGCTCAAGAAGTCAAGACCCAAGATCGGTTTATATGGCAGCTATATCAGGTTATGGACCGATTTGAACTATACTTGGCACAGTTGTTGGATTTCATAGCAAAACACGTCGTGCAAAATTTCATTCCAATCGGATAAGAATTGCGCACTCTAGAGGCTCAAGAATTCAAGACGCAAGATCGGTTTATATGGCAGCTATATCGAAACATGGACCGATATGGCCCATTTACAATTCCATCCGACCTACACTAATAAGAAGTATTTGTGCAAAATTTCAAGCGGCTAGCTTTACTCCTTCGGAAGTTATCGTGCTTTCGACAGACAGACGGACGGACGGACGGACATGGCTAGATCGACATAAAATGTCGCGACGATCAAGAATATATATACTTTATGGGGTCTCAGGCGAATATTTCGAGTAGTTACAAACAGAATGA